>NC_031770.1:109480709-109527077 GCF_001522545.3 Parus major
CAGTGCATTCTATGAGAATCATGACCAAAGTTTTGACAACTTATTTTTCCTCTAAAAACATTTTTTGGGTTTTTTTTTTTGTTGTTGTTGTTTGTTTGTTTTTTCTGTTATTCATTTGTCCTTTGCTTTTGACAACAAAAGAAATGTACTTACCATGAATGGAAAGGGTCCCATTCCTGACTGCCAGGAATTTGACTCCATATGGAAATAAAGGCGGAGAATGGAGGCTTCCATAGAGATAGATGTGTGCTTTGTGATGGAAAGGGGTCTCAGAGGATCCCACCCTGAGCTCTCCTCCATCAGACACCAGGATGTAATGAGCATGCAGTTCTACAGGTCCTGGTCCAGTAAACAGGAGTTTGCCACCTGAAGACAAGAGAAGAACAAAATACAATCATGTATTCACCCAGTCATTCTCTCACAGTCAAAGGAACTGTAAGAGGTAGGTAAACAAAGGGATTTGCAATAAAATTATGAAATTAAGTCTAAAATGTTATTGCATTCTGTGAAATTTCCACCTTGTTCTTTATTTCTCTGTATGGATTTATCAGCACTTTACAGATCTGGTTAATCCAGTACATTTTTTGATTCTACAACAGTCTGCATTCCTAAACTTGAGCAAGGCCAGTCAGCCTGGGCAGACACACCAACCACAGCTGAAGGAAGCTGTGCTTGGAAAATCCCAGTTCTAACTGACTAAGTCACTTAATGTTGAAAAGGGATATTCCTACTTAATTTGTATTATGTTACTTTTTAGATTACAAACTACTTGTGACTGGCAGAGGGGAGAGGAAAACTGCTTTGGAATATAAGAACTGGCAACTTGTTTAGGTCAGTGGTTGATTTATTCCTGCAAACTCTTCCAGCTGGTGTTCAAAACCAGATGCTTCCAAATACAGTGTGAGACACATCCCCCTCTTAGCTGGCTGTGGGTTGTTCTCCCCATCCCATAAAAACCTAATTTTAATCCCTAATTAGAGGTTAGCTTCACCTCAAAACATAAGGTTTCCACTCCTTGCCAACATTTTCCTCCTACTGACTATTACACAGAGAATCACACACACAGTTATTCGTATAACTGGATAAGATTGGCCAGTAATAAAGAACTGGTCTTTGGAATCCTTGTGATATTTGGTCTCAACAACTTCTTGGAGCAATGGATTCTGTGGGTGAAATGCGCAGTGAAAAACCATTCCCACCTTTTTTTTTTTTTTACTCAAGCTCCTCAGTTCTGTCAAATGCCTCCCTTGTTCTGGAGAGCTGGAAATCCCAGTCTGTCACCTCAGGATGGTTTATTCCATATCTCCTTTCATGTTTCCTCTCCTGTGAAGGACACTGTCACTTTCCTCATAATGGATGTGGACAGAGTGGGCTCTCATTCCTTTTGTCACACTGCACATGGGACATGCCTTCCTAGGTCAATCCAGTGTTTCCCAGGAGAGAGTAGGGGAATTCCCCAAGTCTGGAACCTTCACACTTGTTTCAAAGGGTCTGCCACGCTGGGTTTGTGTGAAGCAGCTGATAACTGCACCAGCTCTCCATGGCCAGTTTGCTGCTGGTGGAAGCAGCTTTTTAAGGGTGGTCTCTCTACCTACCACCCAGTGGGCTCTCCTGCCTCACAAATTCTTCCCTGGGAGGGTGGGGAGGTCCTGGCACAGGTTTCCCAGACAAGCTGTGGCTGCTCCACTCAGAAAGTGCTAAAGACCAGGCTGGATGGGGCTTGGAGCAATATGGGATAGTGGAGAGTGTCTGTGCCTGTGGCAGGGGGTGGAAGAAGATCTTCAGATGATCTTTAAGGTCCCTTCCAGCCCAAACCATTCCATGATAACACTACCAATCCTTAGCAAGAAGGGAGATCAGACACCTGGGTTAATTGCAGTATTTAGACAAAAAGAAAAAAAGAAAAAAGGAAAAAAGTTCCAATATAAAAGCAGATTAAGTACTATCTTGATTATTGCTCATCATTGCTCATATTGTGCTTATCCTGATTTCCTTTTTTATTCTCACATGGAGGGGCTTTCCTTGTTTCATTGATTTCTTGAGCTTATAAAAAAGTCTTATAACTTAGTCCTCATTTCTTAGGCTTATTAAAAAAGCAGTATTTGAACAGGGAGCACCCATTAAATATTTTCTTTCCAGATTTCATTGCTTTCCCCAGATTTTTACATAACTTTTTACAGAATATGCTTAATAGAAGAAAGAGATAAATCTCACATTTTCTTTCTTATAACCACTGGGAACCACAGGTTTGCTCTCACAAACACCAACTCTTCTATGTGTAAATTGTCTCTTTCCCTAGACATACTTTTCTATGTGCAAATGTTTTAGTATTGAGCCTTTGTATAGAGTTTTTGCAAATTATACTGCGTGGATTCTGATGAACCAGAACAAATTTCAGCTTGTTTCATGTAAAACAACACAAGATATCTGACTCCAGCAGCAGTTTTAAAGCTCTTGAATGAGACTGGACCTGCTGATTTTAAGAATGTACTCTGAAAGAATATTTAATGTTTTCATTCTATTAACATTATTTGGCAATAAAGGGACTGCTGGTCCATCTTCCTCTTGTGATATAATTTACCATTCTGTTCCTTCCCATACTGAGAAAAGAAATATTTATTAAATACTTTTGCCTTATAGCAGCAGTGTTAATAATTTTATCACCACAATCTATAAATGGAACTGTAAATCACTGTGATTTATTTCACTCCTAACATAAAAAAAGACATCTTCCCTAAGGTCTTTATTGACTTCCTATGCTCTGTTCTCAGTGAAATACAGTCATTTCTATTTCCACTTCTCTTCATACAATTTTTAATGAGTATTTTAATTGCTGCCATGCTGTACCACTGAACCAGGAGGGCTGGTAGACAGTTGTCCTATCCTTTGATTGTAAAATCACAATTCTGTCTCATACAAGATTTCCCAATTTTCAGGCACATATTTCCCATTCAAAATTTTCAAGCTGTTGATCAAAGATTTTCCATCTCTTTTGTGGATTTCTGAGTGTCTGAGAAGCTTGGATGCTGCTGACTGCTCTGTGTGCAAGTACAAACAACAGTCCCACCACATCCCAGGAGCAGCAGGAATTCCAGCAGGATCTGTGAACACCTGGCCTGAAATTTTGACCATTCCAGAGAGAAATCAGAGTCACTGAGGTTGAAAAAGACCTCTAAGATCACAGAGCCCAACCATTAACTCAGCACTGCCAAGTCCACCACTAAACCATGTCTCCGAGCATCAGGTCCACACATTTTTGGAACACTTCCAGGGATGTCCTGAGAAGTCTCTTACACTTCTTGACCTTTCTTTCAGTAATGGAATTCTTCCTAATGCCCAATTTAAACCTCCCCTGGTGCAACATGAACAAGAGAAGCCCTTATTTTAGGAAGGAATTCTTTCCCTGTGAGAGTGCTGAGAAATTAGAGCAGGTTGTCCAGAGAAGCTGTGGCTGCCCCATCCCTGGAATTGTTCAAGGCCAGCTTGGATGGGGCTTTAAGCACCTTGGTCTAGTTTAAGGTGTCCAGTCCACAGCAGGGGGGTTGGAACAAGATGGTTTTTAAAGTTCCTTCCAACCAAACCATTCTATGAGTGTGGGATTTGCTGGATGTGACTCTTTTGCTTTCTCTTAGAAGCAGCAGTCAGACACAAAATTTAACCCTGGGATAGGGGCAGACACCCACACCCATGGTCACTCCACAACGCTGCTGTCCCCTGGACCTTTGCAAAGCTTCTGAAAACCTCCCAGGACAAATCCAAATGGTGCTCAGTCTTTGGGAGAAAATACAGTGGAAAAGTTCAACTGCTGAGGATAAAAGAAGAGCAGCACCACAGAACTGTATTTCAGAACAGAAAGCATTAGGAAGGACTCATTTAACCATTTATCAAGTCTATGTGTAAAACAAACTCTGGCCAAACTTACAAATTCTTCTGGCCAAAAATTGCATATTGTCCCTCTACACCTCTGTGGTTTTTGTTGGGTCAGAATAAATATACAGCTGCTGCTTTACAAGGTTGTCTTCTCCGTTTTTTTAAAAAAGAAAATAAAAGTTATGCTTCCTTCTTTTATTGCACTTGACCCCTTCTCTGAAAGCAGAAAGCAGGAATATTGCTCAACGGAGCCTTTGGCTGTGACCCTCAAATTGTTTGTTATGGCTGCACAGGAAAGCAAAGTCCTACACATGACCTTGAGGGTGATTTTATAAAAATCAATCAACCACTGTTATGATGGCCTCCCCACCAAGAAAAATAAATACAATTAAGCCCATAATCACTTCTGTACAGTAATGTGGAAATTCAATGGGTCTCTTTAGGTGGAGTGAGGGAGAGAGGGGAGAAATATGTTGAGGCTATTTGATACTTTGTGAGAACATCAGAAGCACTATTCTTCTCAATTAACCCAGCAATTAGCCTCCACCTCTGCATGAACAGAAAAGAAATCTTTCTTTATCTGTCTTTACCAAAGGGGGAAAAAAAAGGAGGAAAAGAAAGAATAAAAACAACAAGGCAACTCCACATGTCCCACAGGAGGGAGAAGCAGCCAGACCAAATAATTAAAAAAAAAAAAAAAAGGAATATTAAAGAAAACAAACTTAATAATAAGGAGGGAGGTTAAATCTGCTGAAAGAATAATTACAACACCACTGGTTTTGTGAAAAGAGATTTACCTCCTGAAGTCCCTGGGAAATGGTGAAGGACCTGCTCAAAAGTAAAGGATTTGGAAAGTTGTTTATTAACAATTCTCTCTTTCATGTGTCCTGGACTGACTCATGTAATGCCACAGCCCAGGTATTCAAAACATTAACTATGAAAACAGCCTGCATCATGCACTTCTGAAAAATAAGAAAAAAAAATTAAAAAAAGAACAATGAAACAGAAGATTGGGAAGACTGGAGTTTTTCCTTGCCTCTGTCAAGAAGATTCATACCTGCAGATGTAACAGTTTATATCCCTTCTCAAAAACATCATTTTAAATTTTAAAAAAAAATCTTAAACAGATATACTCATAATAAACAAAAGCAATTTTACTATCTTCCTCTAGGTTGTGATGTAGACTGCTTTAGAGATTTCCTGAAATTGGAGGGAAGCAAAGTCCCCATTGCAAAGAACACCTTTGGCATGGAGACATTTTCTATTATCACCTTTTGAGGCCACACTTTACATTCACTGTCAATATAAGTATATCTTATATAATAATGTCTTTCATAATGAACAGTTCACTAGGGAGATGGGATAAAAGTAACATATTTATATTTAGTTCAACTTCAGATATTCAGTTCCACTTCAAATTTGATTTAATTCTTTATGTAAAGCTGAAAAGCCAGCAAACTACAAGAGGAGTGCTGGATAGTCCCAAGACATTTTTTTTTTTTTTAATAATCAGGTGGTAGAAGAGTATCAACAAAATGTTCTTATATATCACTTCTGTGTCATAAACTTCAGCTAGCAGGAAACTTCCTCTGTGTGGAAGGGGATCTGCAGATTGAAATCTCATCCTCTCGCCTGGGCTGCCTCTTCCCATCACAGTGCAGGGAAGATCTGCTCTGGTTGCTCCATGACCAGGAGTAACTCAGCCCCACAGGTCCAGCTGGCTCTTACCAGCTCCTCTCACTTGGTGTTTCACAACAAAGCCACAGAATTCCCCAACAAACAGCCTCAGGCTCAGGAGTTCTTTTCCTGGCCAGCATCTCTGAGTGGCAAACAGCAGGATGCCTCCACCAGAGCTGGAACAGCTTTGCCTGACCCTGTACAACCAGAAGGCTTTAGTGTGCTGGCAGCCCCCTTCCTGCTCATTCTCCTGCTCCAAGGGTGTCCCTGGTAGCGCCTCCAAACAGGGAAAAAAAACCCAAAGCATCTAAAATCTTGCTGTGTACAGAAAGAAAAATATAGAGTTAATGGGCTTTAGAAAAGACAATTAATTATTTTGTAGATCAGTCACCTGCAGCCTGTTGACATGCTCACAGGACATTCCAATGAGCCATGAAAGTTGTTTGCACCTTGGACCATGGATGAATGAAATGCAAAGGGGAATTTTGTTGTATTGGCCCCTTCCAAAAGGCTGCTCAAACCAAGAGTCCAAAACCCATCCTGCACCTCCCTTCAAATGTTCCTCCACGTTCAAAGCACACAGGTACAGATTAGCTCTGTGTTTCCACCAGGACATCACTAACACACTCAAAAGTTAAGCTTGTATTCCAGCATTTTGTTGGATGGAGGCCTTAATCCCTCCCTGGGAGAGGAATCAGCAGCTGCTTCAGTACTCTCAGACAAAATTCATCTCCCCAGCCTGACAAGCCTTTGTTTTTTGGCTTGCTGTGCTCACAGCCATCTGTTCAGATGGCACGTGCTCCCTTGGAAACTGATCAGCCTCTTCCCTTAGAACTCAGGAGACAAGTAAAAGGCAATTCCAATCAGCATCCCAGGAGGTGCTGCCATAGATGCATCTTCTTCAAAGAAATATTTCTGTTTCTTCAGCTCTTAAGGGGCCTCTGAGATACTTAGCAACACCTGGATGGATGTGGAAAAGGAGAGCTGACTGGGTGGGGAAGAGGTGCAGACACTCCAGGGTGTCTTCTAGCACATCTGACATCATCTAACTGAGGAGCTTCCAGCTTCACCTTCCTTGTGGTGGCATCAGGTAAACACCACCCAGAGCAGTGTAATGAAAACAAAGGTCCTTGGGTGGTCATTTCAAGTCCCCAAGTGACAGACATTCATTAGGTGCACATTTGGAAGTTCTCCCCTGTGAGGGTGGTGAAGTGCTGGCACAGGGTGCCCAGAGAAGCTGTGGCTGCCCCTGGATCCCTGGAAGTGTCCAAGGCCAGGCTGGACGGGGCTTGGAGCAACCTGGGATGTCTCTGCCCGTGGCAGGGGGTGGAATGAAATGAGATTTAGGGTCCATTCCAACCCAAACCATCCTGTGATTCTGTGATTCCCTCCTTCCATGACAGTGATTAGAGGAAAGAGATGGTGCTGCCTGGGCTTTCCTCTCAGTCTTTGCCAAAGCTGTCCTCAGTTCCCTGGCCAGGATTGGCTTCCACAGATCTGCTCCCTCTGAAACATCCCACAGGGGTCCCAGGAGCTGCTGGAGTCACAGCAAATCAATTTAATTGGCAAGTGAGAGTCCTGGGAGTCCAAAGTACATCCTGGAAGCCCATATGGAACACGATGGCAAAAGAAAAATGCAGTCCACACCCAAACATGACCCAGGGTTGGCAGCTGGGGGAGGATCTGAAAAGACATGCTACAAATTCAGGGCCTTAAAACCCTTCCTCCAGGAATGTCCACATCTGTGAGTTGCACTCTACTGAATAACACTGGATCCCTGCAGAAAAATATACTGAAAAATAAAGAACTGATGCCTTTCAGAGTTTTTCATTAAAACAGAGAGGATTTTAAAGCTCTGAGACTAATTATTGAAGGCTCACCGTAACAATGTAGGAAAATATCATGCAGTGACAGAGAGAAATAGAGCCGACTTTTCTTCCTTTTAAATCTCAATTAAAAAATACATTGGATGAAATTTCCCATTAGCTGGTACTATTTGTACATCCCATGTTCTTTCTTTAATTAAAAAACATGCTTATTGCAATACTGCCAGAATCACTTTTACGGTATTTTAATTGTAATGTCTCTGCCTGATTAAAAAAAGAAAATATGAACTGGAAACTGCCTAAAAATAAAAAAAAAGAAAAAAAGTATCACAATGCATATCCCATATGGATTGATCAAAATGGCACAGAAAACACCATAACAAGTACAGGTTCCAACTGTGCCTACTGACAAGGGATTTAAAAATTAGTTTAAAAACTGGTTGATACCATAGAGAAGAAAACACAGGGAAACACTTTTTCATTCTTTCAGTGAATTAAAACCCAATCTTTATCAGCAGTAACTGAAGCACAGTTTATTTGACAACTATTGAAGTAGTGTATCAGTGAATATTTGATGCTTGTTGCTAATAGCATCAAAGAGGAGGAGAAAACAAGCAAAATCAATATCTTTGTTCTCCCTACTCCTAGATTTACTCACAGGATCCATTCTGGCCAAAGTCAAAATGCGGATTACAAGAAACTTAAGATATTCACAGAATCAGAGAATCAAAGGAAGACTGCACATGGCACTCAGTGCTCTGCTATAGTTGACGTGGTGGTATTTGGCCAAAGGCTGGACTCCATGATCTTGGAGGTTTTTTCCCAACCTAAATGATTCTTTAAGTGAAAATGAATATTTTCCAGGGCAAAGATCAAAGCAATCTTCCCTCTTATGCCTACAAGGCTTCCTCAAAACTGCCTTTGCAAGGGCAAGGATCTTCAATTCCACTGAAGTATACTGGGAGTGCCACCCCAAAATTCATCTCCAAGGACCTCCTGAAAGACCAGACACATTTTTGTTTGTTTTGGGGTTTTTTTTTTGTCTCCAAACCTCCCTAGACCACCATAATTTCAAAGGCAACAACACATGTCTGAGGTATCCACCCATCAAACACCAAGTTCCTCCATTGTAAGCCCTGCGCAAAGGAAATTTCCATCTGTCCTGGGTTAGCATAAATATTTCCATACTTGTGATGCTGGGATCACAAAAATAACTGCAATCTGCTGAACATACAGAATTATCCAGTCTATCTATCTTGTATCTCTTCCCCAATCAGTCTTGTCTGAGCTGCTCCACAGCCTGGCTATTAAACTTTCCACTCTCGATAGCCACATTTTCATGCTCTGCTTGTTGAGGAGGATGGAGAAACTGCTGAGACCTTGTGGAAGTGAGCAGAACCCAGCTGCCTAATCCTATTTTTCCATTTTTTTGGCCTCCATATCTTCTGCCCAGACAGTCTGGTCATTCCCAGAATCACTGTATGTTTGGGGCTGCAAATACAACCAAAGAAGGGTCAGTTTAAAGCTGAACGTGAAGTTGATGTCCTTGTTCTAACACTCTTTAAGTAATTCCTGCAATGTTAAAATCACCAAAAAGGAGACAACACAGGGGCAGTATTCAAAAATCCTCATGGTGTCTCAAAAAAGGGAGGATTTCAAGAAATGGGCCTGTAAATGTGTTGGGTTTGTTGGATACAGCACCAGAAAATGGGCAGTGTAGCAGCAGTGGATTCAGTGGTGTCACAGCATTTTTCCATCTACAAAACCTTGTATTTTCAGCTTTAGAGTGCACAACCAGCCTGATGCTGAGTCATGAAAGCCAAAGGGAGCAGAGCTACAATTTAATCCCATTCTCCAGCTCCAACTAAGAAAAGCTCTCCAGGTAGAATGGGAATGGGACATTTCAATTGAAGCAGGTATTTACACTGACCTTAGGGGTTAGGGGTTTACTGCCATGCCCATCTTGCACCTGGGGAAAGTGATGGATTATTTGATGTGCTCATGGAGTTGGTAGCTACTGCTCTGAGGGATCACCTGTGATTCTGTTTGAGTTGGGTGTCTGTAATTCCTGAGATGAACAGGTCTTTGTTGATGTGTGTTTCTATCACTACAGGAGCCTAAACAACTCCCCTGAGCAGGACAGCTTAAAAAAGGGGAAGGGAAGGAAAGATAAATCTCAACCTCATTTCTAAGTAGATCTCAGCATGTCTTGATTCCAAATCTAACCAAGGTCACACAGCCAGGAAACCTGTGGTAGTGCTGGTGGATGCAACATGCAACTTCACAAAGCTCAGATAAAAAATTCCTGCAGGTTATAATTCTAAAATGTTTTGTCCCTCTGTTTGGCATGTAACAATGGAGAACATAATCACATCTAGAATATTCTAATGCTGCTTTTCTAACTGAATTGACATTAAAAACCAGGCTTCTTGGAAAACACGATAAAGAGGAGGAATGATTTGAATGTCAGATGAGCCAAAGCCATAAAGATACTACTCCAGACTTCATGAAATTCAATCAGAGCTCTGGTAGCTTCATGAGGGCTGACTCATAGATCAAATGAACCTTTGAATAGGTCCAAAGTTCAGAGGGTTCCTGCTCCAATATTTTGCCCCAATTCTTCACAAAGTCAGCAACTGAGTTCCAAAATCTTCATCCAGATTTGCAGCCAAAAGAAATCTGGTGTTCTGACTTGTCTCCTCTAAAATATGACATAATCACAACGAGATTAAAAAGACTCTTGAATCATTGATTTAGAATTTTCACTGGGGAAAAAAATTGTACCAAAGAGTTTCACCTTTTTTTAATCACAGTTGATTTTTAATCTTGTTTTTAAATAGGAATGAAGCCTGATGTAGCAATTCTTGAAAACCTCTGAGCCTAGACTGAGCAAGTTCAATCATTTCTGGAAATGTTTTCATGATAGGGATAAACTTGTAAACTTTTTTCTTTATCAAATTACCATTCAAATTTAAAATAAAATATAATTGTCAAATGCATGAGTTTTACCATCATCTTAACGAAAAACTAGTACCTTTAATATCATTTTAGTATGAAAGTAATTTTACCAGCAACAATCCTGGTCTTTAAACATATGAAATACCCTAATTTCATTTTTTGAGCTCTATTTCAGTGGTGGCTTAACTCTGAGCAAGCAACTTCACCAGCACAGCTCATTCCCTCAATACCAGGCATGCATACAGCAGTTTCCACAGTCAAGACCTAACTTCCAGGGGGGAAGATTTCTGGCATGAAATTACAAGTCCTTTAAATTCTTACTTTGAACTCTCACCCACAGAGACATGTGTGTCTCTCACTCTTATTCTGGGTCTATATATGGGTACATAAACCCAGCAAATCCAGGGTTTCCCACTAGAACTGTGCTCAGTTTTTTACTTACTGCCCACCAGCTGTGCTCTAGGATTTAGGATTATTTATTGCATTTGATAGTTGTGACCTGAAATGCTATAATGTCAATAATTTTGTAAAGGTGTTTGTGACACACCTGCCCCAAAGATGCCAAACAGAACAGAGCAGATTTTTGTTTCTAGTGATGCAATTATCACTGAACACTGCCCAGGACAGCAGCAATGTTTATAGGTTGGGGAAAGAAAAAAGGTAAAAAAAAAAAAGGTCTTTTTGCTTATGCTTTCATTATGCCTCAAACAGCATAAACAATTCCTTCCACACACAGCATATTTAAATTCTTGCCCTGTCCCACATCCCTGCCCCCTTGCATCTGCTGAGAGCAGGCTCAGCCTGCACAACCAGGTGTCTCCTGTGATGCTGGAGCTGAGGAACGGAAGGAGAGATCAGAGCCATGAAAATCCCCGTCCCTGGAGGAGCAAGGGCGCCGAACCCCCCTCCTGCAGACCTTTGAGTTGCAGCAGGTTGAGGATGCTCGTGGTGGTCCCCAAGAGCAGGGTCCGACCTTCTTCTATCGTGACGTTATCGCCATCTCGCGGCTGGTGGCCAGCAGGCCAGCTGGAGTCCTCGTCCCACCGGCCACAGAACTGGAGGGCAAGCTGGAAAGAGAAAGGTCCAGAGAAGTTCAAACCACTCTCCTTCCCACCTTTCAAGAGTCCAGGTAGCTCAGAGCACAGAAGAGGTGTCCAGCGTGGCACTGGCATCTCCTCCACTGTGCTCTGGGCAATCTGACTTCCACAGGGACCCTGTGTAAGGCAAAGGAATAGAAGGATTTGGGCATTGGAGAGGCTCTTGGCCTTCAGGAGTGCCTGTCACAGTTTGGGGGTTGCCCCTTGTCTCGTTCTGGTCTGGGGATGGAGGGATTTGCTGCAGGTCTGGCTGCAGAGCGACCCCAGGTTTCCTGGTGTGTGTCTCTCTCTGCCTCCCGAGAAGCAGAACTGCACTGCTGTTTCCTGGCAATGTCATAGAAAATAGCCTGAAGAGCTTAGAATTAAAACATCCTGCTGGATGGGCAGTATTTTGCTTTAGAGGGGTTTTTTGGTTGTTTTTTTCCCAAGGGCTCTCCTGTTGCTCATCCTCATTTAGACAGACATTCCTTCTCTCAAATACCTTTTAGCTTCCTCAGCTTATCTGGTGTTATTATTGCCTCTTCTTTGAGGGTGAGCACAGCAATTCCAAATAAAGCCCTGAATAACTTGGAAACTGCTATTAGACTGACTCATGACGTGCAGTAGCAAATGATGCCAGAGTTTAAAGGTTCCTCCTCACCTCTAAACTTCAAGCACGTACTTTGTAGTGAAGGTTTTATAGAATCACAAAATTGTTTGGGTTGGAACTGTTTCATTTCATCCCCCTGCCATGGGCAGTGACACCTCCCACTAGACCAGGTTGTTTAGGGCCCTGAGGGGTGAATTTCTTGAAGAAGGTGTGAATATTTTTGCCTGGGCATGTGTGCACAAGTGTGGATATAGAAATCCAAAATATATTGTTTGGTCTCATATGTGAACCAGCAAGAACATCCTCAATCCATCTGAGGCTGGGGGGGAACCAGACATGGAAATGTTTGTGGTCCTCACTGGGCTGTGCTAATCCAAAACAGCAGTGGAAAGAATAACCTCAAGACAAAAGCAAAACAGAGTTACTCCATTTTCAAGCAGAGCACATCGAGCGCATTAAAGCTTTTGCCAGGGAGCTGCAGTTGAGGTGAGTCAATAATGGGAGTGTTATGATCGTTGTTCTCTTTTACTGTGCTGCTCTCAGGTTTAGTTTTATGTGCCTGATGTTTTATAGAGTATTTCCCATAGCTCTGCACCTGAGTTTCCAGTGGAAGGTGTCCCTGCCCATGGATCTCCAGATGAGCTTTAAGGTCTTTCCAACCCAAACCACTCTGTCATTGTACAATTCAAATTATTTACACCAGGGAATGAGTGATAAATGAAACACCTGGTTGATATCCACCCTGGCTGGATGCTGGGATTTTCTACATCCATTCTATGATTTCTCTACAAAGGGAATTAACTTGGTTCAGTTCAGACTGAAGCCTGGAACTGCATTAACACACAGGCAGTGAAAAATTCTTGGGAGCTAAAACTCTGGTGTCAGAGGAAGTGAATCATTTCATCATCAAAAAAGTAAAATTATTACAGTTGCTACGTGTAGTAGGACAAGTTTAATTTTCATTAGTTGTAAACATATATATATATATATATATAGTTCAGAGATTTCAGACAAATTTGCAGCTGAAAGGATAGATGCCTTTACCACTATCCTCCCAGAGAGGCTGTGAATTACTCTTCATTGACAATACTATGAAGCAGGTTGTATAAAATATACAACAGATCCACTGAAAAACAGCTAATTAAACTCGTTTTTATCTCAGAGGAGGGTACAGTTCATAGAAAACTGCATACACTGCTTATCAAGCCAACCATAGCATAAAATTACAAATTCCATAAATTCCTGTCTGGCACAAATGCTGCCAATGCCACCAGCACAGCACTGGGGGAGGCAGCTGTGAAACGGTGGGATCCAGAGGAACATTTGGTTGAGGAGGTTTGCTGAATGCCTCTGAGTCACTCTGACCCTCTGAAATCACTTAGAACCTTCCCAGTACCTCTGATGGGCAAGCAAGGCTGTAAGGAATGTACCAGACCTCGCCAGCACTTAGTGAGATGTTGATAGAAGCCCTGCAAGAGTTAAGAAGAATAAATTCCTCGTCTGAATTTGACCTTTTTGTTTTTCTTTTAAGATGGTAAATAAGGATTTCTAGCTAGAAAACACTCTAGTTCTCAATTTAAGCTTCTCTCTACCTAGCATCAGTGCTTGAGCTTGATTGGTGCTGTCACCTCTTAGAGGACTCAATATCTGTTCAGTTCTACCAAAACCACCTGGCACAAAAATCTCTGTGTTCATCTGCGACAGTGGAATCACAGAATCCTGGAATCACAGAATCACAGGATGGTTTGGGTTGGAAGTTAAAGATCATCTCATTCCTCCTGCCATGGGCAGGGACACCTTCCACTATCCCAGGTTGCTCCAAGCCCTGTCCAGCCTGACCTTGGACACTTCCAGGGATCCAGGGGCAGCCACAGCTTCTCTGGGCACCCTGTGCCAGGGCCTGCCCACCCTCACAGAGGGAGAAAATCTGTTAATCATGGTCATAAAATTCTGTTTTTCCACACAGTCCATACCTAAAAGTTTCCAGTGACAAAATGCCTGGCTTAGTGCACTGTCATGTGCACCACCTGCCTGTGTGTCTTTCAAGTGATTTCTGATTTGTACTTCTTCTTTATAAATAAATTTATAAATAAAATTAACTATTTAATTAGCTAATAACACAAGACCAAGAGCTGTTTATAATCACTGGTACTATCTTTGCATTACCACAGGGAGAATAAATCCAAAAAATCTGTTTTAGGAGGAGAAAAGGGGGTTTGCTAAAGGAACATACTTTAAATTACCACAGCACAGAGGAATGCACTGCGGGGTTAGAGGGAAGGCAGCTCTGTAGGGATTGAGGAAAGACATCAAACTATTTTGTTGTGACTCTCCTCTTGCAGTCCTGCACCTTCCTGAAGATGAAAGAGCACCTCCTTAAGATCTTTGAGAAAAGAGGGTGTGGTCTAATGCAAGTTTTGAGAAAGGGACACCTGCCCTGAACCACCAGTACGATTTTCCTCGACTTAGTGAATCCCATATGATTATCCTCCCTGATTTCTGGGAGAAAAGTACTGTGTAATCTCCATCTGCAACAGAATTCTTAAGTTCCTTCGCTGAAGGATGGTGGTGTTTATATCCAGTTCCATTTAAGCAGCCCATGGTAAAATGACATGAACAAATATAAAAACTAATTTCACATCTCTGATTACACAGGGCGGGTGACAGTGCCACAACATCCCTCTCACTAGTCTTTTTCAGACAAGCAAAACTCTTCCTTTTTCTCATTTTTCCCTACCTGACACCCTGTATTTGACCTCTGGAGTTTAATTGAAATACTTCTCAGTAAGCCTGAAGAGCAGCAGCAGCTGCAGGTGCCAGGGTGGTGGCTGAGTGCCCATCCCACATTGAATGAACCAGAAGGAACCTGCAGAGCCAAAGAAAGCTGTGTCTCAGCCACTGGTGCTGGGCATTTTCCTCCTGTGCTTTTTCCAGCTTCAGGAGGAATGGCAGGGGGCTGGAAAGTCAGGCTGGGAGAGAGAGGAGCTGGCATAAAACAAGCCCTGAGCTGTGAAGCTGAAGCTGGCTGGCAGCAGCTGCTGCAGTGAGATGGCAGCTCCACGCTCTGGCTTCAGTGTGTACCAGAGCTGGAAAGATGATTTGGAGGAAACAGAGCTTATGAGACCATAACATCTCTGCAGCCATCTGTGTCTGTGTCAGAGCTCACACTTGAACGTGGCCAGTTTCAATGAGGTCTAACAGGAGAGGCAAGACAACAAAGATGCTGCAATCCTGAAAGGTTTGTGACAATCAAATGATAAATTGGAGCATGAGTTTCTTCTGGTTGTATATTTTATACAAGGTATTGAGTTAAATAAACAATTATAACCTGAAATGAACATGTAAAATCATCTCCCAGTCTGTTGCAGGATGTGCCCTCACATGACATATCCATAGGAAACCCACACTGGCAACATTTCACATTTTGAATCCAGCACAGCAAACAGCATTAATCCAGTAGGGAGCCAAACCTGCAAAATAGGGGCAGAAACCTCCTGTGGGTGGGAAATCAAAAGTACTGGGAATCCCTAAGAAACCCCAGTTGTTTTTCCTGGGGCACCAAAGAGCAGAAAGGGCTGGGAAGGGATCTGACCTGAAAATTCAATGAATAGAGTCCTGCAAGTGCTTTCCAGCTCTGACATCCATTTGGAAAGTGTCATGCACACAGCAAAAGGGAAAGGTTTGTTTTTCCAGAGGGAATTTGGGCACTGGAAGAGGCACCCCAGGTAAGAGCCCCACGTTCAAAAGCATTTGGACAAAGCTCTCAGGCACATGATGGGATTTTTGGGGTGTCCTGTGAGGACACCTCAATGATCCTTGTGGGTCCCTCCCAACTCAGAATATTCTGGGATTCTGTGCACAACTCACATCAAGCCCAAACCTTGTGTACCAGGCCATAGCTTGTTATAACACAGGTTAATTTTGGGGGGTATCAACTCCTTCCCAATCGTATCTTCAAAATAATTAATGAATTATGTAAAAGTAAAATAACATTTTTGTAGCATACAATAAAAGACACACAATCTCTTTGCAATTCAGAACCTCACCCCCTTTCCTGCCTACTGTACTTTTTCTTTTTTTTTTTTTTTTCCAGGCATATTTCTTTCCATTTTATGTGTTTTAGATGCTGTTGTTGTCAGCCAGACTGGCACTGCCTTTCTGTCAGACTTTGGGGACACAATCTCAGGATCAGTTTGTCAGCTTGTGCCTGTGACTTCCAGGGCTCAGAAACAGCAGCAGTGACTGCAACAACTGAATAAATAACTGTGAAAAACTTGCATTTCCACCCAGGCTGGTAAACAATTCACAAATGGGAAGGACACCAAAATGCAGGATTTGGGCTTTAAAGAGTTGATGAATTCCTGTTTAGACACACAATAGATAATTTGATCACACTTTGGGATAACTTAACAATTTCTGTAGTTAAGTGGGGTTTGTTTAGAGTACAGTCCCCCAAAAAAAACTGCAACAGCAAGTACAGGCAGAAAGATAAGAGCTTTCATCCTCTCATCAGAAAATAAATTTTAAAAGCAAGAAGCAGTGAGGTAGTTAAACACAGACCCTTCCTGCTGTGCTCACTATTCTCCCTTCTTCCCTAGATTTTAAGGAGAAATTCTTTACTGTGAGGCCCTGGCTCAGGTTTGCTAGAGGAGCTGTGGCTGCCCCTGGATCCATGGAAATGTCCAAGGCCAGGCTGGACAGGCTTGGAGCAACCTGGGATAGTGGAAGGTGTCCCTGCCCTTGGAAAGGGTTTTGAAAGAATATGTTCTTTGATGTCACTCCCAACCCACACCATCCCATGACTGCAGGCTGTGGGTTCCAGCTGAGGGTTACCTGTGACATGGGCACAGGGAGAAACCTGAAGGCAGGAGGGTTTTCCACCCCCAGTTTTATCCTTTCCCCCAGACCCAGCTGACGGGACAGGGAGCACAGTGTGGTTCCTGCAATCCTTAGCAGGAGGAAGTTTCCCCTGTCCCAGCGAGCACATCCATGAATGAACAAAGGTTTGGAGTGCTGCCCACGCAGCAGAGATTGACACCCACGAGAGCAGCCTTTCCTTGGAGCTGACAGATTGCCATTTAACCAGCGAGTACAGAGAGCAAGTGTTCCTGTCCTCAGTCACCACGGAGAGACAAGGTTAACATTCCAAGTGATGGAGTGCAGCGCAGGTTTCCCCACGCCACACACCCAGGACTCCACACCACATTTGAAAACACTTTAATTTCAGTGATGGATACAGGGGAGCTCACTTTCCAGGCTGTGAACTCTTAGCAGCTCCTCAGTTTAATATATCATGAAAAGATTTACGCCCCCTCACCCAACTCCCATCCACCTGAAGGGAAGAAAAACATACATTTGGAGGAGACAAAAGAGGAAGGGAGGTATTTTATTATACTAGATGTCTTTTACAAGGGAAGTATTTTCAGCCATCTGCTCTAATTATTCCTCCTGTATTGGCCACCATCTTCATGCAACAATAGAAATAATTATCTCCTCAAGGGCAGAAAAAAAATATTTACAGAAACAAACAAAAGTTGATTATCTTTAGCTCCTAGGGAAAAAAAGAAACAAGCTACTTCTTAATGAAGGAGCAATTAGGAAGGTGGGTAGAACATCTATAATTAAACCAGACAAATTGGTGCAGGCTCCTCCCTCCTACACATACTTGAAAGGGATGCAAATGCAAGTTATTTGCTACAGTCAGTAGAATTAACAAGCAAAATGCTGCCCAGTGCCCAAAGAAGCTGAACCTGTCTCTTGGCATCATTCCCTGCCTCTCCTGCTTTTCACACCTCTAACCCTTTGCCAAAGTAACTGAAATATACTCACCACAACTGTAAAGCTATGGAATTTCAATTGGCATGGGGAGGTCTTCCTCTGTGGAACAGCATCCCCAAGACAATTACAGCATTCTCATTCATCCTGTTCGTTAAGAGCAGCCTCCTGCCTGCACTGCACCACGCAGTGTAAAAGTGCTTTTACTGTAGAAACCAAAACCAGAGCACTTTTGCAACTGTCTTTTCACTCCCTGCAGTGTATAAGGATTTTTCTCACTGAGAGAGTGAAGGCATATATACAGCTTTGTGGGAAAGATGGAATGGGGCCATCCCAAAGAGAACAGAAAATATCTTATGCTGTAAAAAAAAACCAAGTGTAAAGCAGAAAAAAAAATAATAATAAAAAAATAAAAGAATTCTCTCTACTAAGAGAAAAGCACAATGCCTCATTTTTTAGACCAATATATGAACTTTGACTTCCAGAAATAAATTAGTAGAATTTAATTCTATGTGCTATGAAATCAATGAATGGCCAGACTGAAGCTGCTGATCAGGGAAGTGGTGGGATCATCCCTGGAAGTGTTCAGAAAACACAAAGATGTGACACTTGGGGGCATGGCTTAGTGCTGGAGCTGGCAGTGCTGGGGGAATGGTTGGACCTGATGATCTTGGAGATCTTTTCTAATGGAAAATTATTCTATGATTTTTAAGGCTGAATTTCCCAAGGATTCTTCAAGAAGTCTCAGGACAGAAGGTATCACCTAATGCTCATTACAGGTGCAAACACCAACCAGGAAAGAGCTGCAAAGCTGCACACTGGGAACACTTCTTTAGGCAAACCCTGACTAGCCTCCATTCCAAAAAATCCAATTAAAAAAAAATATAAAAATAAAAATAATTTTTTTTTAAAAAGAAAGACAAACCAGAGATTAATAATTGTCATTATTTGTAGGGTTTCTCCTGACCATCCAGCAATTCCAGAGAAGCTGTCTTCAAATATTTAAGTAACCTGTACAGAGTTTCTTAGGAAATCAGAGTGCCAAATTAGTCTAGTAGATCCTAAAATGTGCTCAGCAACTCCATTAAAGATTTTTATTCATGTGCACATCCCTTCAGTGTTCCAAATTTGTCGTTGATTGAGGCATTTCCAAGCTGGATGTGAGGGAGAAGAAAGTAAGAGAGAAAGGAGAACCCCTGGAAAAGTTTGAAATTAAAAATCTCTCATCCTCTCAATGAAAGCATCACATTCAACTTCATCACTTCTATTTCATAGAACCATGGAATATCCAGAGTTGGAAGGGTGCCACAAAGATCTGAGTCCAATTTCTGGCCCTGCTCAGAACACCCCAAAAATCCCATTCCTGGGTAACCGGATCAGACACTGGTAACCAAACTGGGCAGCAAATGTAGAGAGACAATGGGACTATCTTATTCTGGTTTCTGAAATAAATGTGTCCAAAAACTGCAGAAATTGTGGTGCTCAACTCAAAAGTCACTAAGGAAGTAGCCTTAGACACACTCAAAAAACAAACAAATAAATAACAACCCTCCAGAACAAAAACAAATAAACAAAACCAACAAAATCAACAAAAACAAAAGCAGGAGAAGGCAAGGTACCTAGAGAACTATACACTGTGAAAAAATTAATCATTTATGACAAAAGATAACATTATCCCCAGGAAGACTGGAAGGAACTGTAGCTATGAATAAACCAAGGATGGAAACGAGCAGAACAATTCTGAATAAACCTGTGTGGAGAGACTGGAACAGAGACAGTAGAGAGACCAAACTCAGTTTTCCTGTATGACTTAACATTCCTGACATGACTGCCTGGGACAGAACAAGCCAGGAACACAACCCAACAAACCATTTCCAAGGCCATAAGGTGATATTTTTATCACAATCTGCATCATCTGCTGCTGTGTAACTTCTCATTACCCACTATTCCAGCTTTAAAATGCAGGTGGGATTATCCCACCAAGCCCCTCTTCAATTACTCCCAGAAGTGTTGATGCAGCAAGGATCAGGGCTGGGTTCCTGGCTGGACATGTGATGCACTGTCCAATATCTTTATTTCTAACTGAGACTTAGCTTGTATCCCCAGTTAAAAGGAAAGGAGTATTTTTTCCCTTTTTCTTATTTAATTTTAGCTGTCCTGCAGAAATCTCTCTGACTTCTGTTGAGTTGCACAGGCACAAGAAGGGAAGAATCTGGCTGGGCATGTTCTCTATGGGACTGATGAATGGCTCTAGTCTCTACCAAACTATTAGAGGATAAATCTGTTTACACACAAAAAATTGACCTGGGCTGGTGAGGTGGGACTAGAACCAGGAAACTGGCACGTCCCAGAGGTAAAAATACATTTGCAGCCAAGAGCATTAGTAACTCAAGACCATAAACAAGCCGCAGCATCATTAATTACTCAGACAGGGGCAGCTGCAGAAGCAGTGAGAAGACCCAAAAGCCAACTGTAAATAGTTCATAGAGCTGATTAGTTCAGGAAAAAAATGAGTGGTCAGTTTTGGAGGTCAAAGGCCATGGCAAAAGTCAGTCTCAAGCCAGTCTGTAACTGGACAATGGCATGAGAAACAGCTTAATTCCTGTTTAAAAAAAAATAAATAACTCAAAGAAAAAAAAAAACCAGCAAAGCCGCTTAGAAAACAACCACAAAAAAAAAAAAGGTATATTCAGCAGGGGAGTAATCACTGCAATTTTGAAGCACAGAAGGTAAGGCTCCTTGCTCCAGAAGTATTTAATTAAGGAGACGGAGGATTAGTTAAATCTAATGGTGCTTTTATAGGGAGGGTACTGAAAAGGCATCACTGCTGTCAGGGGGGCTTGTCCCAGGTATAGATGAGCCATCTTTGCACACACAGGCAACAAAACTCACCCAAACTCCATGTAAAATACCAGGTAATGGAGGAATATGAACCATCAATCCACTTCCTAATTAAACAAACCATGAGACCTCTGGGAAGGTCTCTTTGCCACACTCACACAAGGACCAAAGTGTTGTTCTTGGGTCTCTCAGGGTCATGGTGAGAAGATGAGCCTAAAATCATAAATCTAAATTTCAAATATTAAAGAAAACACCCCAGGAAGCAGAGGTGTTGTCTTGGAGCATGTGAAGAGCTTTGTTTCATGGAATGTGTATTTCTGCCTGGTAACTCCTCCCCAAAGCTCATTTACAGCATGATATCCAGAGACAGATTATTTACTGCAGTGGAAATTATCCTAGTGCAGAGTTTTAAGCCCAACTTGCTGAAAATCCTGTGAGTGTAAACACATTAAGGAATTCAGTGCAACTTTCCAGTTTAGATACAGCAGGACTAGTTTTCCTTTCCAGAGCACTGTTAGAGGGCACACATAATTTACACATCTCTAAGCCAGCCATTTCACAAAGTACAGAGGCTTCTGAGACAAATTAAAACCAGCAATTTAATGGTAATGAGAAAATTACAGCATCAAGTTGTTTACACAAGCAGGATAACCAAGCCTGGTGACTGTGGCAGCCTTTGCACTGTGCAAATATTGTCTCCCAATTGAATGATCTTGAGTTACACTAACTAATCTGAGAGCAAATATTGCAAATGCAAAGATTAGCTCAACAATTTGCTGACCACCTGCAGGAAAAGTAACCAAATTATGTCCTTATGTGGCAGCGAGCAGGATTTCTGAATGGGTGCTATAGTAAATGGGGTGGGAGGAGTGAGGCTCATCCACCCCAACAGTGCCAGAGAGAGCTGATGATGGTTATTTTTTATCAGGCAGGAAGATAAACAGAATCACAGAGCAGTTTGGGATGGAAGGGACCTCTGGAGATCATCTAGTCCTACCCCTGCCAAGGGTCACCCAGAGCAGGGGACACAGGAACACCTCCAGGTGGGTTTGGAATGTCTCCAGAGAGGGAACTCCACACCCTCCCTGAGCAGCTGTTCCAGTGCTCTGACACCCTCAGTGTAAAGAAGTTCTTCCTCAATCTGAGGTGGAATTCCTTGTGCTTCAGAACCCCTTGCAAGAGTCCCAAGTCAGCTGTGAAGGTCAGGGTACCGGTGTGGGATCCAGCCCCTGACTTTCCCACAGCTCCCATGGAAGCATAGGGAACACAGGTGAGCTGCTTCACAAACCATCTCCACTGCAAACCTGGCTCGCAGGGGGCTTGTAGGGATTTCCCAGGCAAAGACTGAAAAGTGCTTGGAAGAGGGCAAACTCTGTGTGTGTAACCTACAGCTTGGTCTGTCCTATGCATAAAATACAGCAACCAGACAGCAAAGCCACGCAATCCAAGGACAGACACTGCTGCTGCCTTAATTGCATCCACATCTCCCCAGCCAAACGTCAGGGCCATTGATTATGAGTGACACAACCACCTACCCGGGGTAGGATCTGATGCAGAGCAACAGCATTCATAATTATCACTGCATCACAGGGATAATTGCAGGGGGAATGAGGTGTAAAGGGTTTGGCCAGCAGGAGAGGCACAGTCACTTCTCTAAGATGCATCACAGAATGGGAATGGTTTGGGTTGCAAGGGTCCTTAAAGTGCATCCTGTTCCTCCCCTTGCCATGGGCAGAGACACCTTCCACTATCCCAGGTTGCTCCAAGCCCCATCCAACCTGGCCTTGGTCACTTCCAGGGGTTGGACAGTGACAGATACTCTGAGAAACCTGTGCCTCATCACCCTTTAGTGAAGAATTTATTCACAGTATTTGATCTAAAAATATTTTTATCTTAAGGCGCAGGTTTAATTACCCCTTGTCCTATTACTCCATGCCTTTGTGAAAAGTCCCTCTCCAGCCTTCCTCTAAGCCCCCTTTGAGTCTTGAAAGAATCATTTCCTCTCAGGCTGTGCTACAGGGATGCAGCATTTGGGACTCCCAGCAGCCACCAAGACTGTCCTGCTCCTGGAGAAGCAAGCAGCAGCGTCTTGTGCTGGCATCTGACTTCTGCAACGGGGAAAATCCTTCACCTGCCCCTCAGGTAGGGAATCTCACCCTGCACAGCTGATATTTCAGTAATGTCAGCTTTTGGAGCAGCTCCTCCCAAGCTGCGAGCTTTCAGAGCCCGCTTCCAAACCCGGTGTCCTGCTCAGCTTTAGCACATCCACGACATGCTGCCCTCAGCCTATCTGCGTGCATTATCTGCCGCCCTAATGTATCGTGTGCTGAACCACAGCATCATTACAGGTAAGTGCTCAGGTTTAAATGCAAACATAATTGCATAATGTGGTACAGCCAGGAAGAATTATGCAGGAAATAGAGCCAGCTCCATCTGATAGCGCAATCTGACTGGAACGCCGGCCCTTCGCATCAAGCGTGCAGCCCAGATGGGGCAACCGAGAATAAAAATGCTTCGTGGTATCTTTATTGTCATCATCAAAAACACTTATCTGCCACAAAGGTAAAAAGGTGAAGATGGGGCTCACACAGGTCACAGAAGCAATAGGGTGTCAGCAGGTTTTTGGGGCTAGGAGGATGTCACACCCCAGCAGAGGCCACCTTTGCCCTGTCACTCCAAGCTGAATTTGCCGGATCCTAATGGGAATCTGAGCACTGAGTGGCGTTGAGAACACTGGGAATATCCATGACATTTTCCTGCAGTCAGGGGTGTCTCTTAAACTGTGATAAATTCAGATAAAGCCTCCCACCCTACTCTGCAAGGATCTGCACATAGAGGGGAGAACATTCCCAACACAAGACACCTTTGAAATGAGAACATGTCTGCAGCAGATAGGTACACTTTAATGCATTTATTTTATGTAGTGAAAATTACAACTGATTCTCGATGGAACAGAGCTTCCATCTACTTAATTTTAACTTTTTTCAGTAGTTTGAGCTCACAGTGGCACATGATAGATGATTTCAGGGGTGCAGACAGCCCCACAACAGAAGCCAGAAGGCAGCTGAAGTTAATTTAGTGCACTTTGAGCCACTTGCCCTGAATGACAATGCCTCCACTGAAGAGAGCATCACACATCTCATGGGACAGTAACCACTCTTGTCATTTCAGGAGATTTTAGCCCAAGCCTCATTCAAATCAGATAAGATGAGAGCCTATGGTGAGAGAGAACCTCTCCACCAACACACTGCCCTCTGAACTGAGAAGCCTTTGAGCTGAAAGCACAAACTGCTGCTGTTTGAGCTGTGAAGACATCCCTCTGTCTGTAACATGGCTGTAACAGCTCATCTTTGTTGGGGATGCAGATGCCCTGCAATAAACACACCATGGCCTTCACTCTCTGCCCCCCACGCACACGCTTGTCTGCCTGTTAATCATTTGGCAGGATGGAAAACCCAGGGTCCTTCTACCCAAGGATCCTGCTGGCACATCCTGACCCCAGTAACTGGATGCATTCAAGTGCTAAAGGATGCAATGTGTGCTGAGTAATATTCCAAGGATGAAGGTTTTGGAGAGAGTTGGGTACCATCCTAGTGCACACACACAAAAGGGGATGAAGGTAAAAGTGGAGATGCCAGCTATCACCACCTGGAGAAACTCACCCAGAATTGTTACCCATGATACCTGTATTCAAATCCTTCATGTACCTGACCACCCAGAAACTCCCTCTTCCAGACCTGAAATTGAACATTGCTTTGGGGCCACTCCAGTGACCAGCATCTTCAGTCCTTTCAACATGGAAAATCTCAATTTCTGCAACACTGTCTCGGCCATCTCAGCTTTGAAGGCACATTTTTTTTCTTGGTGGCTCCATCCTGTGACTCACTGTCGCCCTGAAAACTCAGCTTCTGAGCTTGCTGACATGGTTTTCTAAGGACTTTCCCAGGACAGTAACTGTAAACATAGATATGTGTACATTCTTTCTGTTACACGTCTTGTGATGGGCATCTCTCGTGGCCAGTGCAGTGGGAAAGTGTTATCCTGACCCTCCAATCCCTGGCTGTGGTCAGAAACCTATAAATCCTGGGAGGAAAAATAAACTCTGCTCTTTCTTTCCACCACACCTCGACCTGTGTCCTGCGTGATCTATTCATCTTCAGTGGTAACAACTCACCCCAGTAGAGCTCCCAAAAAGTCACTGCAGAACAACACTGCCTGTCCAACTTCTTCTGAACCAATTCATTTCAGAGAACCACGCAATCACAGACTGGTTTGGGCAAGAAAGACCTTAAAGACCATTTAGATTTAACTCTCTGGCAGAGGAAGGGACACCTTCCACTAGAGCAGGTTGCCCCAAGTCCCATTCAATCTGGTGTTGAACACTTCAAGGGATGGCCAAAGCTTCTCTAGGAACCTGTGCCAGGTTCTTCCCACCCACACAGGGAAGGATTTCTCCCAGATATCTTACCTAAATCTACCACAGAATGGTCTGTGCTGCCTCACTGTGCCTGCTCGCTGTGCCTGCCCTCCTGGGTTTGCTGGTGAGCTCAGGGAAAACTCCCCTCAACACTGAAATCAAAAATCACATCTTCTGCTCACCAAACACAGGTGAAGGCAGCAGGAAAAACTGCAAATAAAGGTGAATTAGAGAATGAAAGAGCAAGAGAGGTGTGTGTGGAAGAGGGAGCACCGTAACCCCTAAGTGGGTGAAGCTGAGCCTGACCCTTGATCAGAATCCCAGAGCCAGAGAAGATGTGTGAAAGCAGGAAAATAAACCAATAAGCAAAACAGCAATCTCTTTCCTCAATTTATTTGAGGAAGTTCAAATTTACCCAGCTCCTCTCAAACTGTCTTTGGCTAAAATCACCCCTAACGAGCTCTGACATTTGAAATTTAGCTGAATATGGGCTAACAGCTCCCAGCCCTCCACCACCCAGGGAGCTGACTGGGAATATTTTGTTAAAGTCATAAATGGGGCTAAACTGAGCTTTATTGAGAAGACCCAGCATTCAGGGGTGTTTGTGGCACCCACTTCACCTGACGCTTCCCTGCCCTGGCACGTCTGCTTTTCTTCACGGGGACCACAGAGCTCTCAGTCCCCTCCTCTCCTCCACAGTGTAATTATTTGCTGATTTTTACGAGGTCCCCTTACGATCCCTTAATGAAGTCCTTTGCTCTGCAGCAATTCAGGAGGACAGATTGGACACGAGGGGCTTCCACTTAGGGAGCTGCCAATCAGGGGGTGGTACCCAGCATTAGGGAGCAGTTGTTAAGCCAGTCTATCACCCGGCTATTACAGGCTCATCATGAAAACAGCTTGCTTTTACTGGCAACCACATCGAATTAACCCTTTCCTTAGAGACAGGGGGAAGCCTCGAGTAGATTCATTGCTGCAAAGAGCTCTGGTTTTCCCTCCTGCTACAGCAATTATTTAAGTTATTAACAAACATTCTCCGAACTGAAATCTTCCTACTTTAAATTTGTTTTTCCTCTGGTTGTACACCTAGATCACATTTTCAGTCTGTGCTAAACGTTGTGATAGCACCAACAGTAACAAAACCAGGGAAAAAAAACAAACTTTAAAAAAACCCTAAACAACAAATATTATTTGTCCTTTCTCTATTCCTCACTCTAAACTCTGTGCACAAAAGAAATCATGACACAAGATGATTTTCTCTCCATCACTACCAGCAGTTTGCTACAGGACCAAATTTTCAGACATTTTATCCTCAAGATTGATTTTTTTTTTTCTTTTCAAAGAAGTAAAACATAACTGTGTTCCCCTCCCATACACTTCTCACTTCTTGTGGATGGAGTGGGACACCTGATCTTGCCCTCATGGCAAGAGGACAGAGCAGGCACCAGAGTCAGAACTTCAGAGCTACATCCATGGCCCAGCCACATCAAGAATCCCCACAATGATCCCGCTCTGGCTGGGACTGTGCTGCTGAAACCTCCCAGATTTCAGTAGAAGGGTGACCACATCCCCAGTCCTTGCTGGGTGCTGAGCCAGATCTCAGAAATATTTGGGAAGGGGTTGTAAAAACACTGTGTTTTTACATCCAGCCCACAGTGCTGCTCTGTTTGGGACTGCGGAGAGGACACAAGTCAGAGGGTGATGCAGTCCTGTGCTAGTGACTCAAGGGACTGAAAGACCACATCTCTATCCCACATCCACATGAAGGACAAGACCATCAGACTTGTCAAGCCATGTTCCAATGCAGAACAAGCCTGGGCTAGGTGTGTCTCCAGGTTGCTCAGCCCTTTTCCCATCAAATTCAAGATGGGCAGCTGGAGAAGGCACAAGGCTTCCTCCAACTTCACACAGAGCCCAAGGCTGGACATCCCAGCACAGCCCCAGGCATCCAACATTCCCACCCCCTTCCCCCAGACTGAGACAAAGCCAACAGGGTTTTGAGACACCCTATTTGGTGGAAGAATCTACATCTTTCAAGGACCTTTCCAACCTAAACCATTCTGTGAGACCACATCCCACAGACGGAGAACCAAAGCTGTGGTTTCAAGCACAATCCTTTTCCCTCCAAAATGCTGAATTAGTCAATCAGAGTTTCTGCCATAATGAAACAGAAAAGTGGCAGCAACACTCTGTGCAAGCACCTGGGAGCAAGTGGAGGGGACACGAGCCCACAGTCACACAGGGAGCTTCCCCATATCCTTTTGACCTGTACTGGAGCCTTCCTTTTGTACAGGAAGGGAAATATTAGCTTTCTGTTCCCTGGAGCAACACTTCCAAAATGGCACTTTTCACTCCAAATCTGTTTCTCTTAAGGGTTGGGAGCAGGCATGAATGAAGGGGGGAAAAGGAAAACAGCTCTCATTAAATTATGCCATGTTCAGCTCTGATTTCACACAGGTTTGTTTAAATGCCTATAGAAAAGCTTTGAGGTGCTTTGGATTACAGGGGCTGGCATCTCATCCTGGGGATTGTGGCATTCCATCCTGGGACATCCTGGGGACAGCTCCCAATGACCTCTCAGTGCAGTCACTTGAGTGGTCAGGACAAGAGTTTTCCCTGGAAAGGCACTTACAGTTCAGGAAGTAATCTCCTCAGAGACATTAAAAAGATAGTGGGGTTGAATGTAAAAAAGAAATTTCACAATGTTGGGGGAAAAAGAGAAAGTTTCAGTTCAGGCTTTGATTTTTTATCTGACAGCAGGAGAGGAAAGAGTTAAACCTTAAATGGGGAAGCAAACAGTTAAAGGAAAATAAAACCACACCACAAGTACATCTCCTAAATTTCCCATTGCAGCCCAAGGCCGAAACCATTAAAAGAGAAAAAAAAAATAAAAAAGAAAAAGAAAGAAAAAAAAAGAAAGACAAAGAAAAACAGAGAAAAGAAGCGAAGCAATTTTGCTTATCCTCTCCTCACACACCTAGCAGCCCCTTTTTCCTATTATTTATTTATTTAGCTTCTCCTTCCAGAGCAAGGCCCTTATTTTCTCATTTAGTCCAACAGAGATTGTCCTCCTGGAATGACCTTTTTTTTTTTCCTTTCTCTCTCTCTCTCTCTCCTCCTCTCCTTCTTCCTCCCCCCTCCTCCCCACTGCCTCCAGGCCATTGCCCTCGTGCCAGTAACTAGATAACACACTCTATCAGAGATTTTTTAAAAAATCATTGCAAAGGCACTGGGGCTGATAGTGGCATCAATCCTTGCCTGACACGGGCTCGGGTCAACCATTTATCTCTTCACATTGCCTGTGGTTACTGGGGAGCCCATCTTGGTTCTCTACATCTTAACAACCTTGCAGATGGTACCTCTCTGCTCCAGCAGCCTCTGCACCCCAAGAATGGTTTTGTGGCTTTATTTTTATTAGGTTTTTTTATGGACTGTTCCGCTTCTTTTCTGTGAGGGTCTGGTGGGTTTTATCGCACTCCCCATCTCCTTCTGAAAATAACACTGGGACCAAGATATCAAGTTAAGAAAACAGAATTTGGAGATGCAAGGGTGGGCTTGCTGGGCTGCTTAAAGTGCATATTTATGAAAATACACACAAAATATTGTAGAAGAGTTTAATCTAGTCCTACTCTTGATGTCCTCTGTGTGACAGGGCTATTTTTGGCTGGTCACACTGCCAAAGGACCCAGAAACTCTACTCACAGCCCAAGACAACAAAGTCAGGTTCTATCAGGCTACTTGCTATTAAATCCTATGAAAATATTCCCAAACCTCAGCAAGTTGTGATCCCCATGGCCAGATAAAAGGTTCTGCTTTTGCACTCTCTAAATGGATACACAGGAATTAAATATCTTATTGTACCATAATTCTTCTTCAAGTGGAGAGATGAGCAGCTGTGTTTTTAACCCCCTCCAAACAAATTCCACATCAAACTGGAGCCTGCTCTGTTCCTTCCCCATCCCTGGCAGTGTCCAAGGCCAGGCTGGATGGGGCTTGGAGCAACCTGGTTTGCTGGAAGGTGTCCCTGTCCATGGCAGGGGAATTGGGACTTAGATGATCTTTTTAAGATCTTTTCCAATCCAATTCTGTGACTCTATGACCCCTACCCTGCCTAACTACTCTCAGCCTGCTGTAGTGGTTTTCCTCATGGACTCCCAAGGAGGAGCCCTTCACCCTGAAAAATGCACCCATCAAACATCCACACAGCATGAGGACAGCTCTAAAATGAGATTAAAAAAGAGCCACTTCCCATCACTAGTAACCCTCACAGATGGAGAACATGCTCATGGTTTGGCCCTGTCCGTGGCAGGGGGTTGGAATGAGATGATCTCTAGGGTCCCTTCCATCCCAAACCAATCTCTGACCTTGCATCAGTCCTGCTGTGAGTAATAAAAGAGCAGTCCTTTATGCCCAGAGTGCCCTGGGCTTCCAGAGACCCTTCCATGCTCCCTGAAAGGTTTTGCCAGCTTTGTAAATCACCAAACATCTCCACTGGTTGAAACCATCTCATTGCTTCCTTCACCTCCAAATACTTTGGCATCAAGAGAGGTGGTAAGTAGGGAAAAAAAAAAGGTTAAAGAAGAAGGAAAGGAATTATTCAAAATATCTGCAGAGGAATACAAGCGACTTGAAGAGCTAGTCCTGATTATATTAAATGGAAGTTGAACAGAAAGGATTTCTGAGGTGACTGTACATGTCTCAGACACAGCCTTTGTGGGGAGGTTTATAATCTTTCCTTTCATGAGAAGTGAACAAAGCAGTTATCCCTGTGTCAGCCACCAAGCTGAGAATTCACAGATCCCCAATTCTCTGAGCCACCCCTTAAATCTCAAGACCTTCCCTTAATGCCCTGTTAAAAACAAACTCAAGGCAGCTCAGCACACCCAGACGGAGCCATAATCCAGGATGGCATTTTTATCTGGCATATCTGGTTATCTTAGTAACCTCCTATCCCTCAGCAGGGACCCCTTGGGAGTTGGGTTGCAGGGAATTCACTGGGACACCAGCTCAGCTTCCCTAAGGCTGACTCAGTACGTGGCATCGGCCCTGTGCCAAATGTTCCATCACCCATGTGGGCCAGCAGAGGAGGAGGAGTGGGAGCAGGGAAGCGCTGCTCCAGCAGCATGTTTGCATCATGATTAGGTCTGGTCCAGCGATCCAGAATAATAATTGGAAGGCTCACTAAGCATAATGGGTTCAGAGCCATCCGAGCCTGGCCAAACCCTCCCATGAGCATCCCCACCTTGTGTTTTCGGGGGGTTCTGCACATCTCATCAGTGTCACCAGAGCTGACGTCTCATTATGCAGCCAAGGTGGAAGTGGACAGGTACTGAGTGAGCATTAGAACTTTTCCCTTTCATTATTTAATTCATATTTCCCCATTATCCAGTGTATTCTTGAAGCTGTGAACTAATTAAGTCCTGTGGGATACACAATCAGCGCTGGGGGTTTCTTTTCCCCTCCCTCTCTTTTCAGTAGTCTAAATTGCATTATATACTGAAATAAAAATAATTGTGCACCTCTTCTTAGATAATAACAGAGCAAGTTACAAACACTAATGATGCTGAATGCAACAGTGGGGCAGAAGCCTGCTGCTTACTTCTTGTGACCTAATTAAGTCATACAGGGCAAAATCATTCAAACACAAAGTGTGGCAAGAGCTTAAAACAGTTTCTAAAGAAAATCATAAAAAATATTCATAGGGGGGGTGGGGACAGGGGGACACAAACCAGACCCCAGGAAAAATCCAAGTTGAACTGAAATTTCATGAAATCTGCCATGAAAATCACAGATCTCGAGGTAGCACCTTGAAACTCCATGAAGTTCTGGGAGTCCTCTAGATTCAGATCTGAGCCTATCCCTGACTGTAACCATGCACCTGACTTTCCTGGAGATCCTTCTTTAGGATTCTGTGATTCATGCAAGCAACAGCTCAGAGACCAGAGCTGAAAGGACAAAAATTGAGTGATGGATTTTGCAGCACCTACCAGAAAATGCAGCTGTTTAAATAATAAAACTGATGAAAAAATACCCTAAAAAACGTATCATAGAATAATGGGCATATCACAGAAAATCCTGAGTTGCAGGGAATCCAAAAGGATCATCAAGGTCAACTCCTGGCTCTGCAGAGAACAACCCTAAGAGCCCAGATCTGTGCCTAAGAATGCTGTCCAAATGCTGTTTGAACTTTGGCAGGTTTGGTGATGTCACCATTTGTACCTCTCAGGCTCAATTTCCCAGTACCAACATTTTACCTTTTTTTATTCTGCTCTCCACCAAGTCTGTTGTCTCCTCTTGCCAGTGCCCATTCATTCCATGCCACAAGCCTCTGTCAGCCTTTCTACATTACATCTTTTCACTTCCAGCACCCTCCTGGAGATAATGCTGCTCCACCATCACCAGCAAATCACCTCTGAGCCAATCCTCCCACAGCACCCAGCTGGGCTGAGTTCTTGGCCTGCCTGGGCATCCTTCAGCTGGCAGCAGAGGAAGCAGAAAAACAGACCACTGAGCAGTGCAGCTGTGCAGAAAACAGGATCATGCCCCTTTTTTATGGAGTGCTTTGAGATCCTTGCATGAGCATGCAAGAGAAGTGCCAGATGTTATTATAAAGAGATGCAGCCCCATTACTTGCACACAGAGTTGTGCTGCCTGCTAATAGCACCATTATCCTAAGGCACGTGGTGCTATTAATGCATTTCACTGCTTAGTGCTGAACCTGGGGACCATTTTTTCCACTGGAAAGGTAAGGCCAGTTCACACGACATGATTTAAACCTCCACAGTGAAGCATGCATGCGCTGCACCAGGTCGTAAATCTTAACGGGGTGCTGTCAGCCAGAAAGGGACCAAAATTGAAGCCATTTATCTGAACTCCCCACCCATCCACCTCTGCTCACCCAAGCCAGTTTTGGGAAGAGGGATAAAATGATTCCGAGTGCCCACTGGGTTCATTAAGCAGCAGCAAATCCCAGCTCTAAAGTGCTGCTGTTTTCATCCTGCTCTGAATGAATTAGTTCATTCAGGACACTTAGGACTTCATTGCTTTTCCCTACTCTGAGCAGAAAAACCACAGCAGGGGCAAACCTCACAGCTTCTGCCTCCTCTTCCTCCCACCTGTGCCAAGACAACCTGTCATCCTGCTGCCACTGAGGCTGCAGGTCCTGTGACACAGCTCAGCTGCCCAGATCACCGACAGCAGCAGGGAACATCCCTCCAAGCTGCAGCCCAGCTCTGGGGCTCTAGAGATGTCCTCACCCCATTTGGGAAGGAAAACAGGAACGTTCCTGTAAGGAGGAGTTACCATTTGATCTCATATTTGCCTGGGCACTTCACTCCTGCAGTAACCAACCAGTAATTTTTGAGGGTTGTTGTTCTCCTTAGCTGGGCGTGTTTTAGGTACCGTAACTAACAAGACTGATGAGCAATGAACCTTAATAGGTAACATTCTACATCTGACATTCCTCCACAGACCAAGGACAGGCTTAACAGAAGCAAGGAATTGCAATTTAGGATACTCCACTGCAATAGTAATATTCATGTAAGGTAGTTCTGCAAGTATTCAGACTCCTAAATATAGAATGGATCAGATATATAAGACTAAAAATAGAATTCAACGGTAGAAATGCATCAAAATTACTCTGCCAGGACACTGCAGCAACTTTTTGGGGTGGCAAAGTAAATTTAAAGTCCTTAAACACAGGAAATCTCTTCACAGATAGAGTTAAAAATTACTGTGGTAGCTTTAACATTGATGCTGAGCAAATGAATTTCATTTTCCTAAATATGCTAAATGATTGTGTGAAAATTTTATTTAATAGATTAAAAATAGAATTTGATTTTTTATCCTAAGTCAGGTGTGTTACAATCCCCACTCACACATCCCTGTATTCAGGAGGTCTCCACCACATCTCAGGAGCTGCTCCTTTAGGAAAGCATAGTGAAAAAGGGAAAATTTGTGTTCAAAAAAATATCCAGCCCCTCTAAATTTCTTCTTACAGGAGGCTAAACACCCCCTCTGCAAAACTGTGAGGGATCTAACAGGATATTGCAGGTTAGCAGTGACACTTTCACGTATCAAGTCTTAAAATTTATGGTGCCTCAGAATTATGGTTTTTTTTGTCATGAACTCTTGGCATAACTCTTCTTTTCTTGCTATACCCATGGATAGCACTGGGAAGACTGTCCCATTTTCCTTCAGCTGCTGAAAAGCAGCAAAAATCAAATGTAACCAGGGCTGCACTGAGTGCTAAGTCTCTGCCAGAGAGCTGAAACTGTACCTCATGGCTAAGATTTCTGCTCAATAGAAAAGAACATTTTTAGAACAGAATTGAATTTATATTAAAAAAAAGAGAGAGAGTGTTAAAAGATATATACATTGCTCAGAAAATAAGGTAAAGTTCATTTATGTCTCATAAAATACATGATTAGCCATAGTTAACCATTAATTCAGCTGTGCTGCATTAGAACTGCTATTCAAAGTTGGAAAGCATTTAATATTATATATTGCTGCTGCTCAGCCTAAATTGTTTTTTTTCTTGCCCCCCTTTAAATGTACACAATATTACAAATTTAATTTTAAGCTGTTTGAATCAGTCTGTAAAAAAGATTTGATTATACCTGAGTGTTCTGGCCCCAGTTTTTCCATATCTCAGTAATCTTGGCAGTAATTGGCTGATTAGCTCCCTCACACTCCATCTCTGCCTCAGTTTCCATGGTAATGTTACAGGAGCTATTATAGATGAGAACTTCATCTCTTTCCACTTTAGGGCTGAAACGAGAAGGGAGGTTAAATGGGGTGTCATCAATCTTAATGAAATGCAATTATTTTTACTCTTATTAATCATTGCAAGCCATTAGCTTGTGGCAACTCCTGGCCACCATTTGTCAAACTTTGCAAATTTCGGTAATTTTGTTTCCATTCTTTTATTGTTTATTTGCTTTTCCCCCCTTTATCTGCACACACTCAGGATGAAAATACATGCAGTAAATATCTCTCAGTGATGCTTTTCTCCTTCCCCAAACCATCACAAACAGGAACAAGTGCCATTCTAGGACCAAGGCAGGCAGACAAGCTCAGACAGCAGGGAGGGAATCAGCAGTGTTGGGAGCAAAGATGGACTCCTACAAGGAGTAGGGTTTGTTTGTGTCTCCCCCCTCCCCATCTTACTCACACTTAGCAATGGGGAATGAATAACTTGCAGCTCCCCTAGGGCAAGGGGAGAAATTGGAAAAACCACACAACTGGCTAACTGGTCCCTAATTCCAACTGTGAAAAAATGAGCTCATTTAGGGGTTCCAATTCCTGCTACCCAGCTGATTGCAGTGATGCTTTGTTGCTAACATTGGAACATTAACTTAGTAAATTAATTAAACTTACTTAACAGCCCAGACTAAGCAGATTCGATATATGTGCCAGTTATACCAGCAGACATTTGCTCTAAAGCCTCCCCTTGCATAGGGGGAAGAAGTAATAGAAAACATGGTGGGAGAGAAACATCTTTTTTCCTTGGTTTTGCTGCTGACAGTTGCTGATTTTGGTGGTGTTTCATTGTGGGGAGCTGTAGGATTCAACATATGGTTTAGTGGTGAGCAAAGCGTGGTGCAGGGTTAATGGCTGGACTTGATCCCAGAGGTCTTCTCCAACCTAATTGATTCTGTGGCTCTTGGCCATTGCTACTTCTTCCTCTCCTCCCCATCCCACCATCAGATTCACACAGGCAAGTTGTAGGAAAGTGAGGAGAAAGGAATTTACAGCACCACCAACACAGCCCAGAAATTACACAGCTTTTCTGAATAGCTGAGAAAGGACAGAGTTCACAGCATGATTTACTTAATAAAGCACAGGATCAGATAGGCAGGATCAGGATTTTAAGAGGTCTTCAGGCTCCTGAAAATCCTGTGCAACAGGATTTTGGTAAAGTGTCTTTGGGGTTAGAATCCCAGAATGGTTTGGACTGTAAGGACTTTAAATAACACCCAGAGCCACCCCCTGCCATGGGCAGGGACACCTTCCACTATCCCAGGCTGCTCCAAGACCTCTCCAACCTGGCCTGGGACACTGCCAGGGATCCAGGGGCAGCCACAGCTTCTCTGGGCACCCTGTGCCAGGGCCTCACCACCCTCACAGGGAAGACTTTTTTTCTAATAACTCAAAAAATCTACCTTCTGTCAGTTTGAAGCTGTTCCCCTATCACTCCAGATACTTGCCCAAAGTCCCTCTCCAAATCTCATAGAATCTCTTAAGGCACTGAAAGGTTTTCTAAGTTCTCCCTGTAGTCTCCTCTTCTCCAGGCTGAACAATCCAAATTTTCCCAGCCTTTCCACATAGCTGAGCTGTTCCATCCCCCTGATCATCATCCTGCTTCCTCTGGACTTGCTCCAACATCTCCACATCCTTCCTGTGCTGGGGACCCCAAAGCTGGACACTGTTCCAGGTGGGGTCTCATGAGAGTGGGGTAGAGGGGGTGAAGCACCTCCCTTGCCCAAAGCTCTCCTAGAACTGACCCAAGTGGAAAGCCAGGACTCAGAGCTTTGTTGGGAGGGTGATCACCAGAGTGGTTTGATGACCCTGAAGATTTAAAACCTCTCTGCTGGATGCAGCAGCTCACTCTGCAAACAAAGCCCTGCTCTGACCTGCATTTAGGGACTGTTTGTTTTGCTGCCCTTTTTCAGGGTCAAACTAAAGAAATCAGCCACATTAAAAATCACAGAAATACTATAAATAAATAAATAAATAAATAAATAAATAAATAAATAAATAAATAAATAAATAAGCCTTTGCAAGTTGCTGAACTCTTTTAACAGCAAATTTTTATTTTTATATTTGAATGAACTTTTCCCTCTCCTGTATTGATAATCAAAAGCCAACCTTGGGGAACTGCTTGCTTTCGATAGCAGCACTTTGAGAATTAATCTTGTTCTGTACAATAATTCAGTGGACTGAGCTATCTTTCAAGACTGCAGAGTGCTTTTCAAAGCTCCAAGAAAATAACTGCATCTTTTAAATAACCAACAGTTTGAAAGGCAGAAGGAGGTGGTGGTCAGCTAGATGCAGGTCATGGACACAATTTGCTAAATATTCAGTTCAGTACAAGGACCTTTGAGTGGTTTTCACAGGTTTTTTTTTGCAAAAAGTAAATTAGCTTTGGTTTTCAGAAGAGCCAGTTCCTTTCTGTCCCCATGCAAGCACATTCTGAAACACTGCTAAAGAATTTCAATGTTTAAAGGTAGTGCAAGAAAAGGAATGAATTATTAAATGGAATTCAGGAGTGTATCTTGATACAAGTGTTGTTAATGGCAAAACTTACAATTCATTTAAGGAATATGTTTTATGCTTTTGCCATTATGAGCTGATAAAGGATGGGCTGTGCTGCAGATTATGTAAATAAAATATTTATTTAAACCACTGAAAAGCACTGATCCAGGTGGCTGCCCCAGCCCTGGAGTGCTCAAGGCCAGGTTGGATGGGACTTGCAGCAACCTGGGGTAGTGGAAGGTGTCCCTGCCATGGCAGGGGGTGGAATGAGGTGAGATTTAAGGTCCTTTCAAACCCAAACTATTCTGTGATTCTATAAAATTAGTAAGAAAAACAGGACAGATCCAATGTGCACCTAAGCCAGGAGTTACTGCAGTGTTTTTTTCCCCGTCCTGTCTTAACTCTTGTGTATTTGCACAGAACTAAAATTTAATTATTAATTAAAGCAATCAATATGTATTTCAATAATTCTCAAAATAGTTATTTTCTGGTGGAAACATTTACATTTTCAAAGATTTCTCTGCCAATTCCATTAATACTTTAAAATTAAAAATTTTCGTAAAATGAAATGTGGAAAACAGTTTTCAGAAGTTCTGAAATAAGTTACTTACAAACCTCTTAATTTTTTCCTTTTATTTCTTCTCAGATTTCTCAATTCAGGAAACTTTTTTGAAAACAAACAATATTTTCCCCTACTTCCCTTTACAAGAAGCAACCTTCCTTTTAATTTAGAAATAAACTCACTAGAAAAAAAGATCAGTCCAAGTTTTAATTTTTGACTAAAAGGCAAGCATGAGCACAACTGGGTGAAAAGTTAAGGCAATAAAAAAGACATTGAAGAAGTCAGAAAAATGGGAAAATAGTAGGTAAAAAATGTTGATTGATTTGATGCAGAAATCTTTCCCTGATAAGATTCCCAGGAGGAATAATGAACCCTGTCTCTGGGGCATTCACAGTTAAACTGGACTAAAAACCACAGTGAAAACAATAAGGAAACAGTCAGTAAAAGGACTTTGTGACTTTCTTCACAGTGGCAGCCCAAACCAAGAAGAGGAAAAAGAAAAAAGTAATCACAGTTTTATAGTAGTAGTAGTAGTAGTAGCAGTAGTAGCAGTATGTCATTGAAGATGCATTTTTTTATCAGTGAAGAGCTGAGCACAATTTGGATACTCAGGGAAAAAGAAGCATGAAAGAAACACACATGGGGTTGTCCTCTCCCTCTCAAGTTTGTTGGTTTTCTGGATTTGAGTTATACTGATGTGAGGAAAAGCAAAGCAAAGTTTAACCAGACAAGGCAAGACTCCTGGAGTTTCTTGATTTGAAACAAGTCATTCTGGGAGCAGCAGAACTGATTAAATTAGTTTAATTTAATTTAATTAGTAATTATTTCTCTTTTCACTCAAAAACTGGGAAGAATTTTCTTAAAAAGTCTAGGCCTGATGAAATCTAGATCAAATTAAAAATACTGATGAGGAAGAAGTGACACACCCACAGAGAGGTATTGCAACTGTATTAACTTTTTTTTTTTTAATTAATTTTAGTTGGAAAATTCTATTTTTTATATTTTTTTACAAGTTTAAAAAATTGTGCAATTCACGTCTTGTTGTCTTTGTACAGTAAATGCCAGCTGGGAATTTTCCCCCCTCCTCAATTCAGGGTATCCAGAACTCTCTCTGGTGAATCAACACCGGGTATGATGTAAGGATCGGGTCAGGATGAGGATCAAATCTGCAACCCCATCAAATCTGAAATACCTGGGCTGTGGCAAGATGCAGCAGCCAGAAGAGGGTTCACCACATACAGCAGATCATGGGAAATGCATATCTATGCTATTCTGATTCCCTATTTATTAAATAACTGCTGAAAAGTTTTGTTCAAGCTGTTCCAGGATCCAAGGGGGAGTTGTAAGAAGCCTGGAGAGGAGCTTTTCACAAGGGCATGGAGTGATGGGATGAGGGGGAGTGACTCCAAATTGAAGGAGGGGAGATTTTGATTAGAGATTAGGAAGAAATTCTTCCCTGTGAGGGTGGTGAGGCCCTGGCACAGGGATATCAGATGATTCCCTGTGCCCAGGGATGGTGTGGCTGCCCCTGGATCCCTGGAAGTGTCCAAGGCCAGGCTGGAGAGGGTTGGGAGCAGCCTGGGATAGTGGGAGGTGTCCCTGCCCATGGGGTTGGAACAAGATAACATTTAAATCTCTTCCAGACAAAATCCTTCAATTATTCACCTGTTTATTCCTTAACTCAGACATCCCTCTTACCCCTAGAAGTAAATGCTCTGCAGGAATAAATCCTCACTTCTCCATCAAAGACAACAGTTCCAAGTTACAATCCTGGACAGCTTGACCATGGATTTACAAAGCGTAGGGAACCCTTGCACACCCTGTTGAATTCTCTCCTTTTTACTCGTGAATATGTTTGGAGAAAGGCAGAGGGGGGAAAAGGAGAAGAAAAAAATAAAAAAACTTCTGCTTTTCATAATGCTTAATCTTTTTTCCCATTGGCATCCACCAGATGTTGCTTAGGATCAGAAGATAAATATTAAAACCTAAGAAGGAACAAAGCAGGCTGTTTGCAAGATGGATTTTCTGATGTCTCTCAAACACTTTCAAAAGGCAGGAGGGAAGGAGGGGGAACTGGAGATGCTTTGATAGGCACAGGAAATGAATTCCACAACCCAGCGGAGCTCTCTAGTGGTCTCAAGGCTAAACTGCTCTAGTGGCATCAGTGTGAGGATTAAGGATTTGTTCCTTCAGCCCATCATTTGGAACAGCTCTGCAAAAGGTGGGAAACCACGGGGGGGTGTTATTTGTGGATGGACCCGCTGGGCTGATGGAGAGACACGGCACTAACCTGGCAAAGAGTCCAGCGAAACGCCCCTGGGGCCGCCTGTCCCCGCAGATGTAGAGGTAGGACACAGATCTTCTCTGCTGGGAGGTGCCCACCGCCACTCGGATGTCACACTCAATGAAGGTGGCTCTGTCCTCTTGGCAGCTGGCAGAAGAATGTGTCAGGCCACAGAGCATGGCCAAAGAGGCTGCAAGACAGGTGATGAAAAAATAACCCAAAGCAGCCTAAACACCAGTGACATTGAGCATGCTTTAAGTACTGAGAGGTGCCATTGCAGGAGGTGTCCCTGCCCATGGAGCTGAATGAACTGTAAGGTCCTTTCCAGCCCAAACCATTCCAGGATCCTTTGGCTCCTGGTGTGCATCCAGCCTCCTTTTAGGTGCATCCTTTTTGAGGACAATTAGGTGTCCTTGCAGCTCCTTCAGCCCCACTTGCTTTGTGTGAGCAAAACGTAACCTCCTCTGTGCCCTGAGCACCAGGATGGTCTTTGGGATCAAACTGCTCTGTCCAGAAGGAGATGACATTAGGGATTAAATACAAGCATGGACATTTCTTCTGGGAGAGATAGAACATGGTTTACAGTTCAAGAATATGGCAGAAATTTTTTTTCCAAGGAGATGTGACAACACATATCAGAAGTCTGAAATCCAGAAACAGTTTCTGAGGAAACTTTGACACAGCTTGGAGGGCTCCTGGGGAGCTGGTGGGAACTGGGATCTCCCACCTTACTTTATAGCTGAGTATGACTTGAGATGTGGTCCAAGTTTGCCTCCATGGATGAGATAAAAATTGCAGTGGGAGCTGCTGTTTCGAGGTTTATTTAAAGGACAAGTGGTGTGAACACCTGGGAGAATTTTTTCCATGCAAAGGGTTGCTCAGCACTGGAATGCAATGCCCTGGGAAGTGTTCAGGAAAGGCCTGGACATGTCACTCAGTGCTCTGGGCTGGGTGACCAGGCAGGGGTCAGTCAGAGCTTGGACTCCATGGCCTCCGAGGCTTTTTACCAACCTAAGTGATTCAGTGTGACTCTGTGGGAAGAAATTAGATTTTCTTATTCTAAATCCAGAGAAAATATGCTAAAAAAGAAGTATTATGAACTGTCACTGAAGTTCAGATTCACTGAAATATTTGGGTTTAACAGTTTTAGAAAGGAGTCCTTTAAGCATTAAATCATGACAGACATTAAATCTGTTTCTCTCAAAGCTCTGACTTTGGGAGAATATTCATTAATCCTGAACTAACCAAATAGTTGTAATGAACTCCTGAAAAGGTCTGTGGACAGTATAACACACTGCACTGTAGCACACAAGAGGAGTCCTTAAGCATCAGAAATCAAATCAATGGGAATTTATCAAGAAAGGTTTTTTTTCTATTTGCTTTTGTAAGTTCCAATTTGTTCAAAAGGTACCTTGTTTGCTGGAGAAGTGTCATTGTCAATGAATACCTTGTCTCCTAAGCAATCCTAAAAAAAATGGGGTTTGAAACTGAAAAAATATAAAAATGTTCTATTTCCTATATTAAAATATTAAGCACAATTTGTTAAAACTTATTATTTCATATGGGCTACTTCTGAAGAGTTTATAACTCTTTAATATTTCAGGTATTTTTGAAATATTAAAACCTATCAGTTCATCTGCTCTGAACTTTAGAAAGAGAGTTTATCTCTGTTTTTCTTCTCTGGATTTAGAATGAGAGAGTAAAGTTACCCACATGCTTCACAAATTTTGCAATATGCTAAGCCCTTCCTTCCCAAAATCCAAGGGGAATTTTCTTGCTTGGCATCCAAACAGAGCCAAATAAAATCCCTGCCTTGAAAACCTACATCTAACACAAGTAATAGGCAGAGAAACCTTAAAGAATGATAGCTAAATTTTGTTATTATTGTCCATAAATTCTGTCTAGAGCTACTTTAGGTATTCTGTGACTACAACAAAAGCCTTATGTCTTTTCTGATATTCCAAGGACATCTTAGACATCATTAAATATCTGTGTTTTGACAAACAAATAGCATCCAAGAGGACTAAATGCTGCAAAGATCTTGCATTTGTAACAACCCACAGCAGAACCAATTCATTACAGAAGGGCTTTGGTTTTCTTTGTGGTCTTGAAAAGAGCCTGGCAGGGTTTCCTATGTGGAAAACCACTTGAACTCTATTTTGGGATGAATGTTGGAAATTACTCACAGGATCTCAGGTCTGCTTTCCTCCACATTTTGCTGCTGTCAAGGAACTCGCCTGGCTCATGTAGGTCACCAGAAGGTGTTTCCCACACAGCCCTGAGAGCTCAGCACAAAGAACAGTCTGGCACTTTTTAAACAACCCCAAAATGTGGAAATTGGGCATTTCTGCTGTGCTCCAGTGCCCTCATCCCAAAGTTATCATGCCAGTAGGAACAGGAGGCCTTGCATCCTACCAACAGCTGAAATAATATTTAACTCAAACCAGGAAAACAAAGGTATTAATTTATATAACCTAAGTTTTAGAATATGGCTACAAAGGACTGCCAAGAGGTCAGAGGAAACAAAATCCAAGCAAACCCTACTTAATCTGTACACCCCAGAATCAAACTTAGAACTGCTTTCTCTCTCTCAGGTGGAAGGAAGGAAAAATCTCACCTCCCCACTCCACATCTCCAGTCCATAGGATGGAGATATCACTTTTAGAGGAGATGTTCTTTTCCCATTCCTTCCTTGGGTCCCTAAGGTACTCCTATTTCCCTCCTCCCAGAGGTTTAATATCTTTATTCATTTAGGAGGACATCTTGGCCTTTCCCTTCCCATTCCTCTGACCATGAAACACAAATTGGTATTGTTGGTGCCATTATCTCCTACCACAACAGCGGCAAAAAAAATACCAACTAAAGATTTCAACACACTTTTGGCACATCCTAAAAGGAAATTCTGGCTGTTCTGGGGCACAATTCTTCTCCCTGCTTAATTGGTTAGTGTTCAAACCCCAGAACGAAGCTGCTTTAGGCTTTATCCTCATGATAAAGATCAAACCTGCAATCCCAAGCTGGGATGAATGCACTCAGCTCATTACAGCTTCTCTTTTGAGATCAGACACTACGGCAGCCAAATCTCTGTGTGGTGGCAATGGCTTAGGGACTGACTACCCCCAGCCCTGGCTTTGAGGGATACTCTGGCTTAATCCAGGATATCAGGATGCTCAGCACAAGGGCTTTGTTCTGGGTCACTGTTTAATAACAACTGCTGGACATGTGATGAGGCTCAAACCTGCAGGAGGCTCCAAGGGCAGCTCTGGATTGATTGAAGAACTGCCCAAGGAGTCCCAGTGCCAAAACTCACATCCCTGGTTATCCACCCCTCACAAAATGGACTGTGGAGCATCAAGATGTGCTTAGCACGGAAGACAAAGAATTTTAAAAACAAAGTTAATAAAAGGGGGAGGAGAAGGAGACCTTTCAAGGTCATGGAGTCCAACCTCTGCCTGTGAAGAATTGTTCCCTGTGAGAAATTCATTTCACACAGACAGGTTTCAGAAGTCCCAAGAGATGCTTTTCAAACATCTATTCTACTGCCTGATAGATCTCACTGTCAGAACATTCCTGCCATGTAATTAATATGCTTTATTTCCCCCTCTAAAATTCATTTCTGGATTTGAAAGGTAGAAGGAACCATTTTGATCCCTTGGTTTGGTCTCCACAATAAACATCAGAGGCCCTGGTTTCTACTGAGGTCCCAATTGCCACAACACCACAGCAGACCCTCCTTTTATCTTCTGCATCTAGTCATACAAATCCCCAGATTTCCCTGGCTCTAGTCCCCATTGTCCTGGCTCAGTGGATCTGCTTGTTCAAAACAAAACTCATTTCTCCCTCTCCTCTTGCCCCATTCAAAGAGCTTCATCGAACCACATATCCTTTTTAAAGCAGTCTCATTTCTAGGCTCTAATCTAAATCCTCTGCCCTAAACATCCACTTTTACCAGTGGAGTCTGGTTAAGGGCAGGGCCAGCACCCTCCAACAAAGATCCCAAGAACTGTTACATCAAACATCTAAAGTCAAACCTGTTATTCCAAGCATGCTGATGCAACCAGGAAAGTCAGGCTCAGCTTTTACCTCTTAATCAATTCACCTCCTTTTAAAGGTGCCTTCCTTATCTTCACTGTAATGAAAACAAGAAATCTCAGGGACAGGCTTACTGGCAAAACTATATGTGGTATTTACCCTAATATCACCTTAAAGGAATAATCAGTTATTTCCTCACCTGTCTCAAGCTTCCTACCAGTTTTCTCATCTTTCACAGGAGCACAACTCAGTCCCACAAACACTAACCAGGTGTTCTGTAAATTTTACCTGAGTTGAACAGAATCTACAACTGCATTTTCACTCCTGCAGTGGCACAAGCAACAAAGCAAGAACCAGAGAAGGGGAGAACTTTCAGAATAATTCATATTCATAGAATAATTTTGTTCGGAAAAGCCTTCTAAGATTGAGCCCAACCATTCCCCCAGCACTGCCAAACCCACCACTAAATCATGTCCCCAAGTGCCACATCTACATGGCTTTTGAACCCTTCTAGGCATGGTGATCAAGCCAGTTATATCTTTAGCTTTAAAGACTCATGGGTTAGTCTGGACATTTTCTTTTGGTTTTGTTTTTCCTTGAAGGCAGTGAGGTTTCGTTAATTTTATTTAATTTTGTTAATTTTTTTTTTTAAGCTTTAAGGCTGAAAATCAAATTTTAGCTCTGTTCTGATTTGATTTTTGTGCATCTTGCAAAAGACAACAGTTTTCATAAAGAGGTTTTGTCCTGCATTCCCATTCCTTGTGCTCTGGCTTGAGCATATCTCAGTAACATGCCCAGCTCTTGCCAGCGATCAAACCAAAACCTGGCAGTGACCCTGCTCAACGCCTGTTCCTAAGGAAAGCCCCATGGGGAAAGCTTATGGATGGATCCTGCTGAGCCTGGCAAGTCCTCATCTCTTAGAAAACTTCCTGCTCAAAGGGAAAGAAGGAAAGAAGTCACATTTCCTACCTGCAGAGCCTTGCCCTATGGATTGGATCACATGAGAGAGCCACATGGACTGGTTGGGGATTCCCACGTGGACATCTCTAATCTCAAGCAAGCCAGACACAACATGACCCAGCACTGAGCCCTGGGGCAGCTGCTGCCACCTGACATCCCACGGTGCCAGAGGAGAGAGGGTTCTGCTCCACAGCCCTCAGTAACAGGAGAAATGCAGCTTCAACTCCACATCAGCCAGTTCAGTGAGCTGAGCTGGGAAAGGTCAGACAAATACCCAGCTTGGACACAAGAGAGGGGTCTGGGGCACCACAGACCTCCCCTTCCCTTTCCTTCACAGTCCTGAATCCCTGCAGTGTCTTTGCCACCCACTTGGACCAGGCAGTGCCAGAAAGGTCTGAGCACTGGATGTGCCAGCACCAAGTGCCACGATGTAAACCATGAGGTGAGACTGGAGTTACTGCACTTAAAGCACCCTAAATTTGGTGAGGGGCAGGTTTAAAACCTTAAATATAAAAAAAAAAAGGTCATTAAACATTAGGTGGAAGAGTATCTGGAAAGCATCTTGCTCTGTATACAGACTCAGCCATGCCAGATGTAGATGTGCACTACCTGAATACAACTGTCCCAAGGAGCACAGAGAGCCTGACAAACACAGATCTGAGCAGCCTGCAAAAGGATTTTTATTTTTTATAGAACAGAAATAAATAAATAAATAAATTTGTAAATATTCAATTAACAAATATTTTGCAACTCGACTGGTGAAGCTGTCAAGGCTTCAAAACCCGGGGCAGGAGATAGATGGTGAGGCAACTCCTCCTTTGCATTTCCTCTCCAGATACACAGGCAGCGATCAGCATTCATTTGCTGACATCTACTGACAGGATTGAGCATCGTGGTCCTGCCAGTAAGATTGTTTTCCCCAGGCTCCCTCTGCCACCAACCACTCAGTGAGTTCTGAACACAGTTTGTATCTATGGGATTAAATTTTAGCATGCTATTCTCCCTGCAATAACCAGGGTGCCCTATTTTGTCCTTTATTTTGTTTTTTCCAGCACTCCAGCACCATGTATTTTTCTGTTTAAAATAATCAGAAGTTTTGTGGGCTGTACCTGGGCCTTGTTTAAAATAAAGAAAACAGAGCTCTTTATGTCTTCTTGGTGTCTCTTTTTGAGTGCTGGTGGTTGGGTTTAAAGCCCCATTTTTTTCTCCCATTTTTCTTTGTATTCCTCATGGCACTGTGGGTGGAACTACAGGATCTTTAAGGTTCCTTCAACCCAAATCTTTCTAGGATTCTTTGAAAGGAACTGTTCAAAATGACAGGAGTAAATTTAGAATTTGGGAATAAGTGAGGCTGAAAAGAACAGCTGGATGCTTCTTGTCCCAGCCCTTGCTCAAAAGAATGTTAAATTTCACATTGGGGTGGTTTCATGGCAAATTATTTATTCAACTTCTATTTTGGAGGATATTCCACACACCTTTGAAATAAAACTCTGTAAATTTACCCTGATGGACACTCCAACCTGTCACCTGTCTTTCACATCCACAAAGAATAAGAGGTCATGGATCCCTGGTCACAATTCTGATCAGCCTCAGAACAGCAAATATTTCTGCAGACCTCCAGATGTTCTCCAACTTCAGAGCTATGAAGGGCCTGAAATGTTAAGCTTCCAAGCTTAATGTTAAATGAAATTAAATGTTAATCTTCCAAGCTGGAATCCCTGAATCACAGCAGCATTTAGGTTGGAAAAGATCTCCAAGACTGCAGAGTCCAAGCTTTGACTGATCCTCATCTTGTCACCCAGACCAGAGCACTGAGTGCCACATCCAGTCATTCCCTGGGCAACTCCAGGGATGGAGACTCCACCAAGGAGTCAAGCACCAAGGTGAATACTCCATGTTTAGAATTTGGTGCATGGCTCAGAGGTGAGACTTAAAATTCTTAAATTCTGCCTTTTGCAGATCTGAGAAGACTAATTCTGAGCCTTCAGTAGGAAAAAGAGGAAACATAATTTGTCCCAGGAAATGCTCATTTTGAAGAGCTAGCTCTAAAATTCAGGCAGGGTTATTTCTCTCTTTTAGAGACATGGAGATCATCATGTCTCTCCCAGTTAAGGAATATGGATGCTAAATTCTGACAGTGCCTGTACATATTACAGGCCGTACAGCTTCTCAGGCTGGTCCTGAGAAAATAGTCTGGGAAAGACATAAGAAAGAATTAAAACAA
>NC_031770.1:109527177-109633724 GCF_001522545.3 Parus major
CCAAACTATTCTGTGATTCTATAAAATTAGTAAGAAAAACAGGACAGATCCAATGTGCACCTAAGCCAGGAGTTACTGCAGTGTTTTTTTCCCCGTCCTGTCTTAACTCTTGTGTATTTGCACAGAACTAAAATTTAATTATTAATTAAAGCAATCAATATGTATTTCAATAATTCTCAAAATAGTTATTTTCTGGTGGAAACATTTACATTTTCAAAGATTTCTCTGCCAATTCCATTAATACTTTAAAATTAAAAATTTTCGTAAAATGAAATGTGGAAAACAGTTTTCAGAAGTTCTGAAATAAGTTACTTACAAACCTCTTAATTTTTTCCTTTTATTTCTTCTCAGATTTCTCAATTCAGGAAACTTTTTTGAAAACAAACAATATTTTCCCCTACTTCCCTTTACAAGAAGCAACCTTCCTTTTAATTTAGAAATAAACTCACTAGAAAAAAAGATCAGTCCAAGTTTTAATTTTTGACTAAAAGGCAAGCATGAGCACAACTGGGTGAAAAGTTAAGGCAATAAAAAAGACATTGAAGAAGTCAGAAAAATGGGAAAATAGTAGGTAAAAAATGTTGATTGATTTGATGCAGAAATCTTTCCCTGATAAGATTCCCAGGAGGAATAATGAACCCTGTCTCTGGGGCATTCACAGTTAAACTGGACTAAAAACCACAGTGAAAACAATAAGGAAACAGTCAGTAAAAGGACTTTGTGACTTTCTTCACAGTGGCAGCCCAAACCAAGAAGAGGAAAAAGAAAAAAGTAATCACAGTTTTATAGTAGTAGTAGTAGTAGTAGCAGTAGTAGCAGTATGTCATTGAAGATGCATTTTTTTATCAGTGAAGAGCTGAGCACAATTTGGATACTCAGGGAAAAAGAAGCATGAAAGAAACACACATGGGGTTGTCCTCTCCCTCTCAAGTTTGTTGGTTTTCTGGATTTGAGTTATACTGATGTGAGGAAAAGCAAAGCAAAGTTTAACCAGACAAGGCAAGACTCCTGGAGTTTCTTGATTTGAAACAAGTCATTCTGGGAGCAGCAGAACTGATTAAATTAGTTTAATTTAATTTAATTAGTAATTATTTCTCTTTTCACTCAAAAACTGGGAAGAATTTTCTTAAAAAGTCTAGGCCTGATGAAATCTAGATCAAATTAAAAATACTGATGAGGAAGAAGTGACACACCCACAGAGAGGTATTGCAACTGTATTAACTTTTTTTTTTTTAATTAATTTTAGTTGGAAAATTCTATTTTTTATATTTTTTTACAAGTTTAAAAAATTGTGCAATTCACGTCTTGTTGTCTTTGTACAGTAAATGCCAGCTGGGAATTTTCCCCCCTCCTCAATTCAGGGTATCCAGAACTCTCTCTGGTGAATCAACACCGGGTATGATGTAAGGATCGGGTCAGGATGAGGATCAAATCTGCAACCCCATCAAATCTGAAATACCTGGGCTGTGGCAAGATGCAGCAGCCAGAAGAGGGTTCACCACATACAGCAGATCATGGGAAATGCATATCTATGCTATTCTGATTCCCTATTTATTAAATAACTGCTGAAAAGTTTTGTTCAAGCTGTTCCAGGATCCAAGGGGGAGTTGTAAGAAGCCTGGAGAGGAGCTTTTCACAAGGGCATGGAGTGATAGGATGAGGGGGAGTGACTCCAAATTGAAGGAGGGGAGATTTTGATTAGAGATTAGGAAGAAATTCTTCCCTGTGAGGGTGGTGAGGCCCTGGCACAGGGATATCAGATGATTCCCTGTGCCCAGGGATGGTGTGGCTGCCCCTGGATCCCTGGAAGTGTCCAAGGCCAGGCTGGAGAGGGTTGGGAGCAGCCTGGGATAGTGGGAGGTGTCCCTGCCCATGGGGTTGGAACAAGATAACATTTAAATCTCTTCCAGACAAAATCCTTCAATTATTCACCTGTTTATTCCTTAACTCAGACATCCCTCTTACCCCTAGAAGTAAATGCTCTGCAGGAATAAATCCTCACTTCTCCATCAAAGACAACAGTTCCAAGTTACAATCCTGGACAGCTTGACCATGGATTTACAAAGCGTAGGGAACCCTTGCACACCCTGTTGAATTCTCTCCTTTTTACTCGTGAATATGTTTGGAGAAAGGCAGAGGGGGGAAAAGGAGAAGAAAAAAATAAAAAAACTTCTGCTTTTCATAATGCTTAATCTTTTTTCCCATTGGCATCCACCAGATGTTGCTTAGGATCAGAAGATAAATATTAAAACCTAAGAAGGAACAAAGCAGGCTGTTTGCAAGATGGATTTTCTGATGTCTCTCAAACACTTTCAAAAGGCAGGAGGGAAGGAGGGGGAACTGGAGATGCTTTGATAGGCACAGGAAATGAATTCCACAACCCAGCGGAGCTCTCTAGTGGTCTCAAGGCTAAACTGCTCTAGTGGCATCAGTGTGAGGATTAAGGATTTGTTCCTTCAGCCCATCATTTGGAACAGCTCTGCAAAAGGTGGGAAACCACGGGGGGGTGTTATTTGTGGATGGACCCGCTGGGCTGATGGAGAGACACGGCACTAACCTGGCAAAGAGTCCAGCGAAACGCCCCTGGGGCCGCCTGTCCCCGCAGATGTAGAGGTAGGACACAGATCTTCTCTGCTGGGAGGTGCCCACCGCCACTCGGATGTCACACTCAATGAAGGTGGCTCTGTCCTCTTGGCAGCTGGCAGAAGAATGTGTCAGGCCACAGAGCATGGCCAAAGAGGCTGCAAGACAGGTGATGAAAAAATAACCCAAAGCAGCCTAAACACCAGTGACATTGAGCATGCTTTAAGTACTGAGAGGTGCCATTGCAGGAGGTGTCCCTGCCCATGGAGCTGAATGAACTGTAAGGTCCTTTCCAGCCCAAACCATTCCAGGATCCTTTGGCTCCTGGTGTGCATCCAGCCTCCTTTTAGGTGCATCCTTTTTGAGGACAATTAGGTGTCCTTGCAGCTCCTTCAGCCCCACTTGCTTTGTGTGAGCAAAACGTAACCTCCTCTGTGCCCTGAGCACCAGGATGGTCTTTGGGATCAAACTGCTCTGTCCAGAAGGAGATGACATTAGGGATTAAATACAAGCATGGACATTTCTTCTGGGAGAGATAGAACATGGTTTACAGTTCAAGAATATGGCAGAAATTTTTTTTCCAAGGAGATGTGACAACACATATCAGAAGTCTGAAATCCAGAAACAGTTTCTGAGGAAACTTTGACACAGCTTGGAGGGCTCCTGGGGAGCTGGTGGGAACTGGGATCTCCCACCTTACTTTATAGCTGAGTATGACTTGAGATGTGGTCCAAGTTTGCCTCCATGGATGAGATAAAAATTGCAGTGGGAGCTGCTGTTTCGAGGTTTATTTAAAGGACAAGTGGTGTGAACACCTGGGAGAATTTTTTCCATGCAAAGGGTTGCTCAGCACTGGAATGCAATGCCCTGGGAAGTGTTCAGGAAAGGCCTGGACATGTCACTCAGTGCTCTGGGCTGGGTGACCAGGCAGGGGTCAGTCAGAGCTTGGACTCCATGGCCTCCGAGGCTTTTTACCAACCTAAGTGATTCAGTGTGACTCTGTGGGAAGAAATTAGATTTTCTTATTCTAAATCCAGAGAAAATATGCTAAAAAAGAAGTATTATGAACTGTCACTGAAGTTCAGATTCACTGAAATATTTGGGTTTAACAGTTTTAGAAAGGAGTCCTTTAAGCATTAAATCATGACAGACATTAAATCTGTTTCTCTCAAAGCTCTGACTTTGGGAGAATATTCATTAATCCTGAACTAACCAAATAGTTGTAATGAACTCCTGAAAAGGTCTGTGGACAGTATAACACACTGCACTGTAGCACACAAGAGGAGTCCTTAAGCATCAGAAATCAAATCAATGGGAATTTATCAAGAAAGGTTTTTTTTCTATTTGCTTTTGTAAGTTCCAATTTGTTCAAAAGGTACCTTGTTTGCTGGAGAAGTGTCATTGTCAATGAATACCTTGTCTCCTAAGCAATCCTAAAAAAAATGGGGTTTGAAACTGAAAAAATATAAAAATGTTCTATTTCCTATATTAAAATATTAAGCACAATTTGTTAAAACTTATTATTTCATATGGGCTACTTCTGAAGAGTTTATAACTCTTTAATATTTCAGGTATTTTTGAAATATTAAAACCTATCAGTTCATCTGCTCTGAACTTTAGAAAGAGAGTTTATCTCTGTTTTTCTTCTCTGGATTTAGAATGAGAGAGTAAAGTTACCCACATGCTTCACAAATTTTGCAATATGCTAAGCCCTTCCTTCCCAAAATCCAAGGGGAATTTTCTTGCTTGGCATCCAAACAGAGCCAAATAAAATCCCTGCCTTGAAAACCTACATCTAACACAAGTAATAGGCAGAGAAACCTTAAAGAATGATAGCTAAATTTTGTTATTATTGTCCATAAATTCTGTCTAGAGCTACTTTAGGTATTCTGTGACTACAACAAAAGCCTTATGTCTTTTCTGATATTCCAAGGACATCTTAGACATCATTAAATATCTGTGTTTTGACAAACAAATAGCATCCAAGAGGACTAAATGCTGCAAAGATCTTGCATTTGTAACAACCCACAGCAGAACCAATTCATTACAGAAGGGCTTTGGTTTTCTTTGTGGTCTTGAAAAGAGCCTGGCAGGGTTTCCTATGTGGAAAACCACTTGAACTCTATTTTGGGATGAATGTTGGAAATTACTCACAGGATCTCAGGTCTGCTTTCCTCCACATTTTGCTGCTGTCAAGGAACTCGCCTGGCTCATGTAGGTCACCAGAAGGTGTTTCCCACACAGCCCTGAGAGCTCAGCACAAAGAACAGTCTGGCACTTTTTAAACAACCCCAAAATGTGGAAATTGGGCATTTCTGCTGTGCTCCAGTGCCCTCATCCCAAAGTTATCATGCCAGTAGGAACAGGAGGCCTTGCATCCTACCAACAGCTGAAATAATATTTAACTCAAACCAGGAAAACAAAGGTATTAATTTATATAACCTAAGTTTTAGAATATGGCTACAAAGGACTGCCAAGAGGTCAGAGGAAACAAAATCCAAGCAAACCCTACTTAATCTGTACACCCCAGAATCAAACTTAGAACTGCTTTCTCTCTCTCAGGTGGAAGGAAGGAAAAATCTCACCTCCCCACTCCACATCTCCAGTCCATAGGATGGAGATATCACTTTTAGAGGAGATGTTCTTTTCCCATTCCTTCCTTGGGTCCCTAAGGTACTCCTATTTCCCTCCTCCCAGAGGTTTAATATCTTTATTCATTTAGGAGGACATCTTGGCCTTTCCCTTCCCATTCCTCTGACCATGAAACACAAATTGGTATTGTTGGTGCCATTATCTCCTACCACAACAGCGGCAAAAAAAATACCAACTAAAGATTTCAACACACTTTTGGCACATCCTAAAAGGAAATTCTGGCTGTTCTGGGGCACAATTCTTCTCCCTGCTTAATTGGTTAGTGTTCAAACCCCAGAACGAAGCTGCTTTAGGCTTTATCCTCATGATAAAGATCAAACCTGCAATCCCAAGCTGGGATGAATGCACTCAGCTCATTACAGCTTCTCTTTTGAGATCAGACACTACGGCAGCCAAATCTCTGTGTGGTGGCAATGGCTTAGGGACTGACTACCCCCAGCCCTGGCTTTGAGGGATACTCTGGCTTAATCCAGGATATCAGGATGCTCAGCACAAGGGCTTTGTTCTGGGTCACTGTTTAATAACAACTGCTGGACATGTGATGAGGCTCAAACCTGCAGGAGGCTCCAAGGGCAGCTCTGGATTGATTGAAGAACTGCCCAAGGAGTCCCAGTGCCAAAACTCACATCCCTGGTTATCCACCCCTCACAAAATGGACTGTGGAGCATCAAGATGTGCTTAGCACGGAAGACAAAGAATTTTAAAAACAAAGTTAATAAAAGGGGGAGGAGAAGGAGACCTTTCAAGGTCATGGAGTCCAACCTCTGCCTGTGAAGAATTGTTCCCTGTGAGAAATTCATTTCACACAGACAGGTTTCAGAAGTCCCAAGAGATGCTTTTCAAACATCTATTCTACTGCCTGATAGATCTCACTGTCAGAACATTCCTGCCATGTAATTAATATGCTTTATTTCCCCCTCTAAAATTCATTTCTGGATTTGAAAGGTAGAAGGAACCATTTTGATCCCTTGGTTTGGTCTCCACAATAAACATCAGAGGCCCTGGTTTCTACTGAGGTCCCAATTGCCACAACACCACAGCAGACCCTCCTTTTATCTTCTGCATCTAGTCATACAAATCCCCAGATTTCCCTGGCTCTAGTCCCCATTGTCCTGGCTCAGTGGATCTGCTTGTTCAAAACAAAACTCATTTCTCCCTCTCCTCTTGCCCCATTCAAAGAGCTTCATCGAACCACATATCCTTTTTAAAGCAGTCTCATTTCTAGGCTCTAATCTAAATCCTCTGCCCTAAACATCCACTTTTACCAGTGGAGTCTGGTTAAGGGCAGGGCCAGCACCCTCCAACAAAGATCCCAAGAACTGTTACATCAAACATCTAAAGTCAAACCTGTTATTCCAAGCATGCTGATGCAACCAGGAAAGTCAGGCTCAGCTTTTACCTCTTAATCAATTCACCTCCTTTTAAAGGTGCCTTCCTTATCTTCACTGTAATGAAAACAAGAAATCTCAGGGACAGGCTTACTGGCAAAACTATATGTGGTATTTACCCTAATATCACCTTAAAGGAATAATCAGTTATTTCCTCACCTGTCTCAAGCTTCCTACCAGTTTTCTCATCTTTCACAGGAGCACAACTCAGTCCCACAAACACTAACCAGGTGTTCTGTAAATTTTACCTGAGTTGAACAGAATCTACAACTGCATTTTCACTCCTGCAGTGGCACAAGCAACAAAGCAAGAACCAGAGAAGGGGAGAACTTTCAGAATAATTCATATTCATAGAATAATTTTGTTCGGAAAAGCCTTCTAAGATTGAGCCCAACCATTCCCCCAGCACTGCCAAACCCACCACTAAATCATGTCCCCAAGTGCCACATCTACATGGCTTTTGAACCCTTCTAGGCATGGTGATCAAGCCAGTTATATCTTTAGCTTTAAAGACTCATGGGTTAGTCTGGACATTTTCTTTTGGTTTTGTTTTTCCTTGAAGGCAGTGAGGTTTCGTTAATTTTATTTAATTTTGTTAATTTTTTTTTTTAAGCTTTAAGGCTGAAAATCAAATTTTAGCTCTGTTCTGATTTGATTTTTGTGCATCTTGCAAAAGACAACAGTTTTCATAAAGAGGTTTTGTCCTGCATTCCCATTCCTTGTGCTCTGGCTTGAGCATATCTCAGTAACATGCCCAGCTCTTGCCAGCGATCAAACCAAAACCTGGCAGTGACCCTGCTCAACGCCTGTTCCTAAGGAAAGCCCCATGGGGAAAGCTTATGGATGGATCCTGCTGAGCCTGGCAAGTCCTCATCTCTTAGAAAACTTCCTGCTCAAAGGGAAAGAAGGAAAGAAGTCACATTTCCTACCTGCAGAGCCTTGCCCTATGGATTGGATCACATGAGAGAGCCACATGGACTGGTTGGGGATTCCCACGTGGACATCTCTAATCTCAAGCAAGCCAGACACAACATGACCCAGCACTGAGCCCTGGGGCAGCTGCTGCCACCTGACATCCCACGGTGCCAGAGGAGAGAGGGTTCTGCTCCACAGCCCTCAGTAACAGGAGAAATGCAGCTTCAACTCCACATCAGCCAGTTCAGTGAGCTGAGCTGGGAAAGGTCAGACAAATACCCAGCTTGGACACAAGAGAGGGGTCTGGGGCACCACAGACCTCCCCTTCCCTTTCCTTCACAGTCCTGAATCCCTGCAGTGTCTTTGCCACCCACTTGGACCAGGCAGTGCCAGAAAGGTCTGAGCACTGGATGTGCCAGCACCAAGTGCCACGATGTAAACCATGAGGTGAGACTGGAGTTACTGCACTTAAAGCACCCTAAATTTGGTGAGGGGCAGGTTTAAAACCTTAAATATAAAAAAAAAAAGGTCATTAAACATTAGGTGGAAGAGTATCTGGAAAGCATCTTGCTCTGTATACAGACTCAGCCATGCCAGATGTAGATGTGCACTACCTGAATACAACTGTCCCAAGGAGCACAGAGAGCCTGACAAACACAGATCTGAGCAGCCTGCAAAAGGATTTTTATTTTTTATAGAACAGAAATAAATAAATAAATAAATTTGTAAATATTCAATTAACAAATATTTTGCAACTCGACTGGTGAAGCTGTCAAGGCTTCAAAACCCGGGGCAGGAGATAGATGGTGAGGCAACTCCTCCTTTGCATTTCCTCTCCAGATACACAGGCAGCGATCAGCATTCATTTGCTGACATCTACTGACAGGATTGAGCATCGTGGTCCTGCCAGTAAGATTGTTTTCCCCAGGCTCCCTCTGCCACCAACCACTCAGTGAGTTCTGAACACAGTTTGTATCTATGGGATTAAATTTTAGCATGCTATTCTCCCTGCAATAACCAGGGTGCCCTATTTTGTCCTTTATTTTGTTTTTTCCAGCACTCCAGCACCATGTATTTTTCTGTTTAAAATAATCAGAAGTTTTGTGGGCTGTACCTGGGCCTTGTTTAAAATAAAGAAAACAGAGCTCTTTATGTCTTCTTGGTGTCTCTTTTTGAGTGCTGGTGGTTGGGTTTAAAGCCCCATTTTTTTCTCCCATTTTTCTTTGTATTCCTCATGGCACTGTGGGTGGAACTACAGGATCTTTAAGGTTCCTTCAACCCAAATCTTTCTAGGATTCTTTGAAAGGAACTGTTCAAAATGACAGGAGTAAATTTAGAATTTGGGAATAAGTGAGGCTGAAAAGAACAGCTGGATGCTTCTTGTCCCAGCCCTTGCTCAAAAGAATGTTAAATTTCACATTGGGGTGGTTTCATGGCAAATTATTTATTCAACTTCTATTTTGGAGGATATTCCACACACCTTTGAAATAAAACTCTGTAAATTTACCCTGATGGACACTCCAACCTGTCACCTGTCTTTCACATCCACAAAGAATAAGAGGTCATGGATCCCTGGTCACAATTCTGATCAGCCTCAGAACAGCAAATATTTCTGCAGACCTCCAGATGTTCTCCAACTTCAGAGCTATGAAGGGCCTGAAATGTTAAGCTTCCAAGCTTAATGTTAAATGAAATTAAATGTTAATCTTCCAAGCTGGAATCCCTGAATCACAGCAGCATTTAGGTTGGAAAAGATCTCCAAGACTGCAGAGTCCAAGCTTTGACTGATCCTCATCTTGTCACCCAGACCAGAGAACTGAGTGCCACATCCAGTCATTCCCTGGGCAACTCCAGGGATGGAGACTCCACCAAGGAGTCAAGCACCAAGGTGAATACTCCATGTTTAGAATTTGGTGCATGGCTCAGAGGTGAGACTTAAAATTCTTAAATTCTGCCTTTTGCAGATCTGAGAAGACTAATTCTGAGCCTTCAGTAGGAAAAAGAGGAAACATAATTTGTCCTGGGAAATGCTCATTTTGAAAAGTTAGCTCTAAAATTCAGGCAGGGTTATTTCTCTCTTTGAGAGACATGGAGATCATCATGTCTCTCCCAGTTAAGGAAGATGTTCTGGTCATGATGGATGATCACATCCTCCTCTCAAGGAAGTCAAACACTCACCTCCAGCTTCTCAAAGGTATGAACTGGCCCTGGTCTGTCATTTGTTCACCCTTCCAGTCATTCAACCTTCTACACCTTTACCTCACTGAGGCCATCCCACCATGTAACCAAAACACAAAATGTGTGTGGCCACAGAATCAAAGAATTTTTAAAGTTTGAAAAGACCTTTAAGATCATCATGTCCAACCATCATCTCACCAACATCACTAAACCATGTCCTCAAGTGTCACACCCACACATTTTTTTTACTCTTTCAGGAATGATGACTCCATGACTTCTGTGGGTACCATCCTCCAAAGCTTGAAAACACTTTATGCAAAAAAAAAATTCTGGTATCTAAACTAAAATTTCCCTGGTGCAATTTGAGACCATTTCCTCAGAAGAAATTGTGTTTAAGGGAGCTTAATTCATTAAGGTGATCATGATGGCTTAGAGCTGCTGGGGTACCCAACCCTGCAGTCCACATGCAGGTTTAACGTGGGGCAGCTCTCCCCAGGAATAACTGCTGTGATGAAACGTTGATGTCGTGCAAGTGTGGCCACAGGCACATGATGGATCTAGTCCAATGTCCATGGCCACTGACACAAAATCCCACCCTGACACCGTCTGTCCTCAGACTGAGTTCAAAAACCAGAAGTCATAGATTCATGGAATCATTACAGTTGGGAAAGACCTCCAAGATCATCAAGTCCAAACTTTGTCAGTGCTATGTTAATTCCTCTCCTCTCTCCAGGGTTGCTCCTTATTCCCCTGGGATGAGATGCACTCGGACTCCCCATTTTTGGCCAAGTTTTAGGGGATATTTTTAACACAACGACAGTTTCTGGGTTTGAACTGACCTCGTAGGCGTGGGGCAAGGCAGCTCAGCTCAGTCACTGTCATGTTGCCCAGGAGTTCACAGCTGGTGCCACAGACTGTGACCAAAGTCTTCCCTGGGGAAAACCCAGTTCCATGCAGGTAAACTTGTCCTCCATTCAAGCCACCTTAGAAAGAACAGAAAGTGGGATTTAAGACAGAAGCTGACATCCAGCTGTCAACAAAAGTATTTTTTTAATCCATAATTTTTGTTTTGGTGACAAAAGGCCCCTGTCACTGCAATGCCTCACAGAAAACCCTGTGAGAAAGTGCAGTAACCCACCATGACTTACCCCAGTTGTGACGTGCAGCTGTCACTGTCAGAGGAGAAGTGAATGTCAGGTTGGAGGAAGCCCATCCCCTGGGAATATCCAGACCCAGCACAGGGTACTCGCCCACAGGGAGCAGAGGAGCTGTGCACTGCAACACAGTGTGAGCAATGGTGATGTTGCTGCAAGGAAAATCTCCAATAAACACGAGGATAATGTCCATCTCTGTGACCTGTGATACTGTCAAAGTTAAAAGGAGACCATTGGAAACAAGTGAAAGGAAATCTGGGGTGAATTCCTCACTGTAATTTATTGTTCCAAGGTAATAGGAGTGCCCATCTACTTTCAGACTCAGAGCCCTCGTGCCTTTCCCTGGAGGCACCGTGCACTGGATGAACACACAGGTGATGTTGAGAACAAGGCAAGGACGATGGTCTATGAGGACTGAAGTCATCCTCTTTCCTTTCAGGGCCAACCCAGCTAAGCTGAGCAGGCCTCCGCCATTGGTGCTGAAATTCCGTGGGTAGAACTGGTACACCCAAGGCAGGATGGTGAGAATGCTGGATGTCCCTCTGAAACAAGCATGACCACTTTTCCTGCTGGATATGGAAATGTTGTGTTCCCCTGGGGCCAGGCAGGCTGTCTGGCACTTGATGATGGTTTCATTCCAGAAAGTCACCTTGCAGGCAGTGCTGTTATCCACATGTACCACAGGGCTGTCACCCTGCCACGCCAACCTCTGTCCTTTGATTGTCATGTAGGTGAATGTCCCATTGGTCTTCCAGGTCACCAGGTGGACCAGGGGGGTCCAGTGCTCATGAAGGTGGAGTGTACAGTCCCTAAGGCACACACTGCGGACCCCATTGACAAGCACGGTGACACTGAGAGCCCGAGATGCCTCAGGCTGCCACTGAGGGTGCAAAGGGTGGGCCCCTGGAAGGACAACACAACTGATGGAGTCATTATCAGACTTCTGGATCTCACAGGAATAATTACTCCCCAGGCTGACCTGTACCAAATTCCTCCTGGATTTCAAAGCAACACCAGATACAGTGAGCAACATCCCGCCACAGATTGATCCTTGAGATGGGAATATGGAGCTTATCTGTGGAGTTATGGTGAGGGCCTGCTGCCTTGCTGTCACTTGAGCATATCCCAGCTGCCTCTGGATGACCTGGATGGGGAAAGTCCCAGGTTCCAAGCTGTTCAGTGGCAAAGAACACCGATAAGACACTGCAGACTGGTTGTCCTGTTGAAACTCAAGTTGACATGTGCTGTGTCCAAGCTTAGCCGTAGATCCAGTGATGTTTATTCCCTGAATGCTCAAGAGCAGGCTGCTGTCTGTGATTTCTGTTTCAACAGAAGTAACGAGGGGAGTCAAAGCTCTTTGGTAGTTAAAAGTGATGGTCCTATTTGCAAAGAGAATTTGTTGAAGTGACCCACTGCTGATGGCTACATTTACTCTGACAGAGGTGTCACGTGAATCTTCATTAGACCAATTAACAGCTGGTGGGGTCAGGCACTTAATTGTCTCTTCTTCCAGTTGAGTAACTGTACAGGTTTGACTGTCCATTGACACAGAAACCAGGGCAGGATTTTGGCTAAAGCCCACCCCGGAGATTGTGAGCAGTGTTCCACCTAGGAGCAAAATAAAATAAGGAAGAAGGGTATTATACTCAGAAGAGGAACTCATGACTATCTCTGAACCATCTCAGGATCTCAAGAATAAAACCATGATCTTTACACAAACCTGTTATGATAAAGCTGATAAACATGTCAGGCTGAAGGAAAGAAGAAATCAAATCTGGTGTTTTGGGCAAGACATCTAGAGACAATAGCAGCCATATATCAAGATAATCCTATGTGGACAAGAGGCTAAGGTAACAGGTAGCCAGTGACATTTGTGGCAGTAAATGACTGTAGAAAGCCTCCACAGAAATTGAGAAAGCTGCTGTGACAGACCCCTGAGAGTAAACAGAGACTGAACTCTTCATGCAATGGGACTGTCTGTACAGGTGGGTGGGGAGGTAGTTCTTGATGCCCACAGGGAATTAGATTGTGATTGTGAATTTAAACTCTGGCATTGTCAGATTTCATGGAATCATCAAATGGTTTGGGTTGTAACAGGCCATAAAAAACATCTCCTTCTAACCGCTTGCCATGTGCAGGGACACCTCCCAAGACCAGCCTGGCCTTGGACACTTCCAGGGATCCAGGGGCAGCCACAGCTTCTCTGGGCACCCTGTGCCAGGGCCTGCCCACCCTCACAAGGAAAAACCCACCCAAAGGCTCTGTCCATGTTCCTTTTGTTTGTAGTACTGGTACTCCCAGTGTCCTGCCTTGCTTCAACCTCTTTATCTACTCTATTCAACCTCTTATCTACTAAGCCCATTCTCTTCCTTTTCCCATGATCTAGCTGAAAAGAATAAGTTTGTTTATGATGAGGTTTCTTTTTAAGTGAGCCCAAATCCTTAACCCAGATGCACACCTAAGTGTTGGAGACAACAAAAGATTACAGGTAAGGGGGGAGGGTTGGTGCTTTTTTTTGCAGCAAGGAGATTTTAATTCAGCTTAAGCCATTCACAAAACCACAACCAAAGAGTTAATCAGTTCTTATTTAATTTCCAATTTACCCTTAAATGTAAAAAGAAATATAAAACTTTTATTATTTTTTGTAGTATGGCCTAATCTTCAAAACTGATAGGGTTTTCTCTCCAAGCTCTATCCACTCTCTCATCTTTCAAGGCTTGAGCACTTCACAAACTATTGAACTAATCACGTACCACAAAGCCTCTGAATTTTTGTGTCTTTAAAGGTGTTGTGAGCCTGGGAGAGCAATCTGTGGAAGACCCGAGGTTGTAGCACAAGAATTTCTCTGTCTTCTATAAAAGCATTTCTAAGGGCTCATGTAAAATTCACTACAGGGATTCAACTCTCCTCCACCACCAGCCAAGTGACAAAATAAATCAACCAACTCAAATCTGCTTTTTAAGATTTAAAGTAAAACTTTTCTTTTTAATTCAGCAATGTTCTGCTCAGAAACACTTAAATTATTTCCAGTGTCTAAAAGCTTAGAATGAGATTAATAAATATTTCCCTTTTGATTAAAATTAACGCCGAAAAGGGGGCTTTTTTATTTTGTCATTTCAACACAACAAAAATGAACATCCCTTTTGGGATAGCTTGAAATTATTGTTTGCTTCAAACCACAATTGTACTCTGCTTTCCATGTAACATCAACATGGAAAACCTTGAAAGATGGGGGCAAAATGACTGAAAGAAAGAGCACAGATGAGCCAGGTGTGGGAATGCTTTGTTTTCCCAACAGGAATGTGCAAGGATACATGAGCAAACACTTGGGGAAATCAAATTCAAAGTACAGGGAGCCCTGAGCCAGCCAACCAGATGGAGGGATGCTCACTACAATCCCACATTTCCAGACCACTGCTGTCTGCCATAATATTAATTATGTCTGCATAATAAAGGGTCACAGCTTCAAAACCCCCTCGTTTAAACGGATGTGAAATGGGATGCACTTTCCATTCCTGCAGGAAAACTCTGCCCTTGATCCCTGTAACCTCCATAAGTGGCTGCTGATGTATCAAGGGTGTTTACCCAGAATGGAGCCACAACACGGCTCGATGCTGAAGATCTCGGAGAGGTACTGGATTACCGGCTCAACCCTGGAAAACACAACCAACACAGAAAGGATTTGGGGCAGTTAGGGGTATTCTTTTATTTTTCCTTCCTGTCGCAGTGCTTTTCTTTCTTACAGCTCTGAGAAAGCCAAACACCCACCTGCAACATCCCCTTTGTTTGGTGTCACAGTGACAAGACCACCCAACACCCCAAATTTTTCCATGTGGTTTAGAATCACAGAATGGTTTGGGTTGGAAGATCATTAAGATCATTCCATTCCAACCCCCCATCCCTGGGCAGGGACACATTTGAGCTACATCTATCACAAACACTCTCTTATCAATTGGTAACTTGTAGGTCAAATTTTAGTACAACTGATTTGCCCGTCAAAGGAAGCAAGAATCAGGATTTTTTGGCAAGCAGATCCCACTGCAGCTGTGCCCAAGAGAATTGCATTGAAAAGGCATCACAGCTTCCCTCTCTTCTCACACCCTCCTACCAGAGAGTGGAGTAAACTGAACAAGAGGAATCCCAGGCATGAGCTCCTGAAGCCCACCCAGATAAAGTTAAAGCTCTATTTCTGTCCCATCTGTTTTTCTTCATTTTCTTCATCACTCTGCTTTCAGAATCATCCCCTTCTCTAAAAAGACATGATAGAGAAGGGATCTTCCCAATCCTGCAATCCAGCCCACCAGAGATCAGAGTCTTCTCCTGGGATGATCCATTTCCTTCCAGTCTATCCCTGGAGATGAAGTGATGGTGCTGCTAACAGACTTCAGTACCAGGTGGGATGAATCCCTGTGTGCCATCCCTCCAACCACAATTTTTCTCCTTCTGCAGTTCATTAACATTACAAGCAGCTTAAGTTATTTTGTGAGCAATAAAAACACCTCATTTCTCCCCAATATCGTCATTTCAGGATCACTCCTGGCAGTTGCCATGGCTGAGGAACAAAACTGTTTTGCCTGTGAATACATTCCTATATCCCAATTTCAGGTCAGCTTTCCCCCACACTTTAATTCATTTATACTACATTTATCCAGGCATGAACTTGAAGTGTCACCTTAGGAGATGGAAATAGCATCATTTAAAAATTCTCCAAACAAAGCATTTTCGTATTGTTCAAACTAGCTTTTGTTTTTCTGATGAAAAGTGTTTCTTTTCTTCTGCTGTTTTCCTACAGCAGGATTTATCTGAATTTGACCTGGATCTGTGAATACCTTTGATTGCCTGAATATGCATTTTTCATCAAATCAACTGTTTTTTCCTAAAATGTTTCTCTCCTGCCTCCTACTGATCCAAGGGAAGTTAATTGACTAGCATTAAGCAGTTTGCTGACTTGGGCTCCACAGATAAGCAAATGCCTTGATAATTATTCATCATTTCATACCACACTGCAGAACTCACCGTTAGGTACAGAATTTTTGAAAAACTCAAACCTTCCTTTTCAGATTAACCCTAAAACACCAAATAGGATGGAGAATGAAGATTCTCAAGGAAAATACACACCTGCTTGAAGCGACAGCGATGCCATTGATGAGGACAGAAATGTTGTACCACCCTGCAGGCAGGGCTGGAAGTGTCACATTAACCCCACGCTCTGTCTGTGCCTGGATCTGTGGCCACAAGTCCCCAATTTGGACTTTGACATCTGAGCCCTGGTAGTTGGCAAACTGGGATATTCCAATGTGAAGCTCCTCACCTCCTGCAGAGAAAGGAAGTTTTTCAGCATTTCTGGCAATGTTTATTTTAGCACACATGACCATTGCCTGAGGAAGAGCAGGGTCCCATCATGCCAGAATAGGTCCAGCCATGCCCAGCAGCCCAAGCCCAAAATGCTGAAGATTGTAGTTCTGTAGGTTCTGTATCCTACCCAATCTCTCCTGCATATCAGGGTTCTCTTGAGACACAGCACAGTGGACTTGGTTATGGCCAGCAATAGCCACTCTCAGCAGCATTCAGGACAGGATCCATGTCCCCCTTACCATAAATGTCTGTTCTATAAATGTCTGAACCTGATAAAAACCAAATCCAGTTTTTTTAAAGCTCTGGAGCTGAGGGGTTCTGGGAATTTTTTTAAAATTCCTCATAAACGATCTAGAGCCTGTTTTTTCAGAGTTGTGGAGCCATGTTATAGTAACAGGAGCCTTCTGCAGTAAAATCAAAATTTCCTTGGGTACCTAAGGTCAGATGTGCTCGTCATGGTTTAACCCCAGATGGCATCTCAGCCCCACACAGCTGCTCATTCCCTCCCCTGCAGTGGGATGGGGGAGAGAATTGGAAGCATAAAAGGGAGAACACTTGTGGGTGGAGATAAAAACAGTTTAATGGGTAAAGCAAAAGTTATGTGTGCAAAGCAAACCAAGGACTTCATTCTCCTCTTCCCATGGGCAGGCAGGTGTCCAGCCACCTCAGCAGGGCTCCATCACATGGAATGGTGGCTTGGGAAGACAAAACACCATCATTGCCTTGTCTTTGTGAACAGGAACTTTGTAAACTGAACATGAGCAACATGGTCTGGATAATCCCTTGGGCTTGTTGGGATCAGCTGTCCTAGCTGTGTCCCCTCCCAAATCCTTGTCCTGCCCATTCACTGGTGGGGTGAGGAATAGAAAAGTCCTTGACTCTGTGTAAACCCTGCTCAGCAATAACAAAACATCCCTGTGTTATCCACATCCTTTTCAGCATGAACCCAAAACACAGCCCCACACAACTCACTACAAAAAAAATAAATTCCAAGGAAAACCAACTCTGTTCCAAAGCACCTGATTTTCAGTAATCATGACTCTCTCTCCTCTTTAAGCTGCTGTGGTTCAAACTGTGCTCAAATGATAGAGAACACTTTCATTTATCTGTGAACAGCGCAGGAACAGGAAAGGACAAAGTCAAGGGACAAGGGATTTTCATAGCCTGAATTTCTTCTAAAATAGCTTTAAAAAAATAAGATGGTATCCATCAGTCCAAATAAAGGCATTTTCACTGATAGCTCTATCTGTGGTCAGTGAAAAAAGACTTTATGCCATGATTATGCCATGATCCATTCTATTGTCAGACACATGAAGGAGATGTGGCAAATCCCACTGCAAATCCATCTATTTATCTTCAATGACCATGCAAAACACCTAACACTGAGCACAAGGATGTGTTTAGGAGGTGAATCTCATCCTCCTGCCTCCCCTGAAAGGATCAAGGAGGGAGGAAAGAGCTCCTAAGAAGCAGGAGAGCCTGTACAAAGCTTCCCTCAACTACCTGCTCCTCTAAGCAGGTCTTGGAGCTGGTACTTTTCAATTCTGCACTCACAAAGACTCAAAGTTTGAAAGCCTAAGAAGTTGAATATATTAATAACATGAACTCTTTGGACTCTTGGTCAATTGTCAGCTTAATCCCAGATGCCTGGAAGGCATCAGTGTAATTTATTTATTCTTTTTATTATATAGCAGGAAAATTATATTAAAAGAGGAAGCCGTGGAGGTTCTGAATAGAAGATTGAACTCAGCCCCACCACAACTCATGAGACACTGTAACATTAAGGAATTCCTTGCACCTGAGCTGCCCGCGGCTACAAAACCCTCCCCTTGGTGCTGTGGTATCTGAATAATATTCAGATGATAAAGGACGTTTTCTCTTATTTATGCATTCTGGAGCAATAGAAAATGACAAGGGCATTTGGAGAAAAAATGAATAGAAATGCTGGGAGTGCACAAGGAATTTTGGCACTGGCAGTCACCCAACCCTGTAATCCCCACCAAGTCCAACCAAACTTGAGAGCTGCAGGTAGCTTTAAGGTGTTCACTGGAGAGGTTGTAAAGATAGAGAAACAGTCAGATTATTATATTCTTGGTGAAATGGGAGTGGGAAGTAGGTAAGAAAACAGGAATATTTCTGTCTTCCATCTTCCTTCCTCTCACTATCTCAGATACCAAATAAGTGGTTTGCCATGAAGAAATGTGCCAAACTTTCCTAAGAGGCTTGTGTTTATAAGCGGACATCATTCACCATTTATGCTTTCTATTCTCTACACACAACCAAAATCCTGGGTGGAGAAAAGGGAAATGTGGGAAAAAAAAAACAAAAAAAAACCCTAACAACCCTAAATAGAAACTTTTAAAAGACAGGAATGCCAAATGCTCCATGAGATCTAATTAGGGTTTTGTCCCCATGAATTCTGTGAGGTCTATGCTCATATTCTAAAGTAACACATTGCAAGGTCAAAAAGTAAGGAACAGTTTGGCTTGGAAACAGGAACTAGGTGAAAGAAATGTTACTTATCCCCTGCTTTCAGTAACCCAAAATGCACATGATGCTCTTTATGGCCAGCCCCTGGGGATCCTGGAGAAGGGCACTTCCCAGAGCTCATTTCTCCTGTCGTGGATGAATCTGTTACTAAGAAATACAGAATCATGGAATATTCTGAGTTGGAAGGGGCCCACAAGGATCATCAAAGTTCAGCTCCTGACCCTGTACAGGACAGTCCTGAGAATCTCACCCTGTACCTGAGAAAGTTGTACAAACACTACTTGAGCTCTGGTGATACCTTAAGTTTTAGCTTTCATATTTTTTATATTATGTATTGCCTAGCTTTGAGCTTTGTATTTAATGTCAGTGAGCTCTCTTCACAGAGTAGGCAGACAAAACAATTCCTTTTCTAGCTTGATACCAAGGACAATTGTTACAAGTTTTAGGCCAAAAAGCATAAACAATGATGGACTGAAGAGAGAAAACAAGGATGGGACTTCATAACACAAAGCAGTGATTGGACAATTAACCACAGTATGTAGATGGACCAAAACTTATAAAGATTTGAGACCTCGTGACCAGTTGTCCATTTTATGACCATTTTTGGTCCATCTTGGGTGCAGCCCTGGTCAGGATCTTGCCCAAGGTGTATCCTTCAAGGCCTTTCAATAAATCCCTACTTTATTCTTTATTCTGTCTAGCCTCTGTTCTAGGTCAGCCTTCTCAAGGCATCACTGGCAGCCTTGGGGCTGTGATCATTCCCTGAGGAGCTTGCTTGAGGTTTTTTTTGCATGAATGGATGGGATCATTTCAGAGCAGAATTAGAGAAACTGGACACAAAAGCAGGGCTATACTGAACCTGACATCCTGTGGAAGTCATCCATCCCAGCCTTGGGCAAGCAACTCATTACCTCATGTATGTTAGTGAAAAACCAATAAAAAACCAACCAGGATTGACCAGGACTAGCAGGAAATAAAATTTAAAAGGAAACAAAGTAAAAATGTCAGATCAAACTTTATAGACCTAAATTCCCTCTGCCCCACCACCATCAGCACTAACAACACTTCTCCAGAAGATGCCCAATACACATCTGCATTTTCACCTGCTATGCCACTTCTGTTCCTGCTCAGGGATACAAGTGCAGGGTTTAAGGAAGGATCATATTGGAACAAGTTGGTTACTGTTGTTGACTGGTACCCAGAAATCAGTGTCACGTGGACAGCAGCATCTTCTGTCCCCTAAGAAGAGAGAGAAAGAAGATGTCAGGGACAAAAATGAACCAATTTAAAGTTATTTCCTCTATTCCTGCATCTCCCATATTTAAGTCAGGCACATGGCACTGATGAAACTTTCACATACACCAGATTCTACTTAAATATTTATTTTGTTATGTTATTTTAAAGAGTTATGTTATTTTAAAGTTATGTTGATTTTAAAGAGCATCTATGAAGATTTAGAAAACTTAAAACAATCGCAGACTATGCAGATTTGGATTTGCTATACCCATATAAGTATATTAAACTAGTAAATAAAATCCCAGACTAACTATACAGTTTTTAATTTGCAATATTCTTATTAAATTAAGGTGCTTGCTTTTTTCACTGGTTTTCATAAACCTCATTATAATCCATTTTTAATTACGCTGGTCCAGAAGACTCCAGAGTGAGCTGCCCCACAGCCAAGACTTGGCTGAGAAGCTGCTCTTTGCCTTTCCCCTAGTGTAGCCCAAGCCAGGAAAACATAAGAAGGCACATTGGCTTCCGACTGCTCCCCCAAAGTGTGGTTTCTTACCCGAGAAGGAACTTTACATTGAATTCTGGTTGAATTTCTGCCCTCCTCCAAAACTGGGCAAGGCTGGGATCCAAACAACACTGCATTTACCCCTTCCAGATTGGTGCCCCTGAGAGTCACTTTAAGTCCTCCTAAAACAAACAATTATTCCATGTTATTCAATATGTAAGGTATTTTAATATGCAAATAATTCTTTGTTTATAGATGACTACAAAAGGCTAGTAGTATCTCAGTTGAGCTGATGATGGTCTGTTCCAGTTTTGCTGTGCCTGGCTTCCTCTCTTGCACCAGATATACTTCTTGCCTTATTTGAATTATTTGAACTTGAATTATTTGAACTTGAATTATTTGAACTTGAATTATTTGAATTCTCCTCCACAACGCAGGACGACTGGATTTGTTTCTCAGTTTATTTTTTAATGACATACTTATTTAAAACAGCAAGCCCTGGCCTGTGATCTCCCCCTTAGACAGATCCCCAGCCCGAGAACGAAATAAGGAAGGAAGGAAGAAGCACTAAGAATGGAAAATGAGCTTAACGCAGCAGGTGCTCTCACAGTTCAAACAGCTGCCAAGCTCCCTGCTGCCAGAAAAGCCTGTAGCATGTGTCTGGGAAACTTGGGATAGAAAGGGGACTTGGCAGGGCTGGAGACTTGGAGCTGTGAGGGAAGTCACGGAGGGATTCGTTCCGTGGAGCTCAGCTCTCCTGCGTGCCAGACCGAGCCTCTCCAGTCCCATGTGGGATCATGCCCTACACGAGTCAGAATTGTGCTTGATCTTTCTTCAGCATCCAGTTCCAAAGAGCCAAGGTGCTCCTTTGCTTTTCCAAGTGATTAGAAGACTCGGGGATATTTCAAAGAGAAACAGGAAAGAGAACAGGAGTGGGCATTAATGGCGATTCTAAGCTGGAGTTTGTGCTTTGATGCCATTCAGGGAAACTTTAAAATGAAAAGGAAATGGTTGCTTGAAACTTAGGGTTTTTCTCTAGTTCTCAGCACTGCAGAGTTTTAGGATTATGGCTGAACAGACTGCTCAGACAGGCACTAATTAATACAGTGTTTATTTGTATTTATTAGCGTGACTATATTGTAAACCTACTGAGCTTTTATCCCTCTTTTCACATGTGATGCAAGCAATCCTCTACATTAAAGTAATTATATATTAATGACAGATTCCCTTGTAGGCTTCCCTAAAATTACCTATTCCTGCTAATTCTTTAAACCACCAGAATTATAGAAGTTTAGTGAGAATTATAGAAGTTTAGTCTTGATTTCCTGTGGCTGGCAGCAAATCCTGGCCAACAATCAGATACATTAACAGCAAGCTCCTGCTATTCACTGGAACGTGGGAGTATCTTTAGAAAGGCATTCCATGCTTCCAGAGTTAGGTCATGGGGATCTCCCAGCGTGGCACCACTGAGACCAGGGATATTTTGACAAGAGGGAGCTGAAGCAGCAAAGTACAAAGTGCTTTGTCGCCTTCCCGTCCTGTAACATTAAATTTGCAGTCAGAAAGAGCAATAAGTGAAAACTGAAGCCACTTGTTAATGAAAGAGTTGTCAGATAAGGAGCTTCAGATTTAGAGTTCAGAATACTGACTGTTGTGTGAAGACTGGTGCTGTTAAGTTTTGATATCTACATTATATCTATATGCAGTGAAATACTGCCTGTGTGCACTTTACAACGAGATTGAAGAGAGGTATTTGAAATGGGAGAAATTAAAAACACAGATGGAAGCTGTAATTCTTTCCAATTATAAGCGTTTCAGGCACATGTAATGTAAGATAGCATTATACTTGCTTTCTTTTTAATGAATGACAGATCACTGTAATTGGGAGGAGTGAATTTGCCAGCAAAGGAAAGGAGAAGCAAGGCCCAAACGTTAAAATTTGCCATTGCTGGTTTGTTTTTAAGAGTTGTTTGGAGGTGTCTGGGTTTTCTATGAATTAAAAGTGATTCTTAAACTTAGTGTGCCGTAACTCTCCCATTAGGAAAAAATGGTAATAAAAGAGTTAGAATAGTTTTCTTCCCATGTAACAACAACAAAAAAAAAAAAAACAACACACCAGAAAAAGAAAAAAAACAACCCCCCTCTCCCCCAAAACAATGAAAAAGAAAGAAAACAAAAAATCCTCAAAACAAAAAGCACAGAAGAAGTGGCTGTAACTTCTAGCTTAGGTACCCTGTGTTATTCCAAGTCCATCCCATGCTCGTCCATGGAGAGGTTTACAGGCATCATTCCCTTTCTCTGGCTGCTCCAAAGCAGCCAAGCATGGCACAGTCAGATCTCCAAGCCACGTGTCTGACCTGCACTGAGGCCAGGACTGCTCTCAGTGGTGATTGTCACCGTGATCTCAAAAATAAAATGAGATTTACAGAAAAATGACTGGGTAATTTTACTGCCAGAGTAGACCTGGTTCATGCTGGTTCTGCTGCATTCCTTGCTGTTTGAAAACAAAGGATAATCTGAGACTGTCCTACACTGCACAGCTCAAGTGGATCAAGAGTGTTTGCCACTTTTCTCATTGGGTTGAGGAGAATCTTTCCTCTTCAAAAAAAAAAAAAAAATAAAAAAACTCTTTCCAGATCTTATCATCAGGTATGGAATTTATCACCCTATTTCCTGCTCTATTTCAAGGAGAGGAGGTATAATGGGAATGGAAGGAGATTCAGTACAGTTTTAGCTTCTCTAAGTTTCTTAGCTCTGTACTTAAATACAGGTGAGTTTTCCATTTTATTCCTCAGAACGTGAATTTGCTTCAGTGGTGCTGGGATTAACCAGAGTTCAGCCATTTCACAGTTATAGAATCAAAGGATCATTTTGTTTGAAAAAACCCTCTAAGATCAATAAGTCCAGCCAGTAACTCAGCACTTCCAGGCTCACCACTAATTCATGTCCCCAAGTGCCAGGTCTACACAGCTTTCAAACCCCTCTAGGGATGGTGACTCCTCCAATGCCCTGGGCAACCTGTTCCAGTGACTGGCTACCATTCCAGTGAAGAAATTTTCCCTAATACCCACTCTAATTAGGCCAGATTAAATCAAATACTACAAAGCCACGTGTCAAATGGATATGGGAGGATGAGTATGAAACAATAATGATTTGCTGAAATGAAGGTATGTGCACTTGAAAATATAATTCCCAAAAAAACTACTCGGGAAACAAAGAGCTAAAGAGAGTCTGTCAGGCTTTTGGTCATTTTTAACTGTGGTTGGGGCACACACTGTGTCCAACCATAAAATTTCTTTGTCATCAGGTGAAAATCTTGGTAGTGAAAGTACAGCAGAACCAAAACATGCCATGGCAAGGAAGAAGCAGGAAGCAGCTCCCTTGGAGGGTTCTCACCTACCAATCTCTGAGGTCGAAGGAGGTTCAACAGCTCCCAGCGTTGGCTGGACTGTGAGGAAGATCCCTTGTCCTGTGGTGGCACTGAGAGCAAAGCCATGGGGTGTCACCAGCAGCGTCACCGGGTGGATCCCGACCGGCAGCCTCGGCACCTGGCAAACCACTTGGCTCTGGTTCCCAGCCGTGACGTGGCAGCTCCTCTTGCTCACCTCCACCCGCAGGGCCAGCAGCTCCTCACCAAAGCCAGCTCCCCTGAGAACCACGGTGGCCTGGGACCCTTCACCTGAAGGAATATGATTATCAAGGTGACTCACGAATTTTGGCCTAGCTATGCCCAGAATTTAATTTCAGCCAACAGTTAAAAGTTTTTACCAGCTCCAACAGGACATCCTGAAAACTACACCACTGGTGATATCTAATGCTTCCACTTAACAGCAATTCCTGCTGGGCCCTGTCCAGCTGTTACATTTCTCCTTAAATTTTTATTAAAAACAGCCCAGAGCTGTTTTTTGCTTTAGGAATCAAACCTGACATTGTTTCTCTCTCCTTTATGACTCTACCACAGAATCACAGAGTAGTTAAGGTTGGAAAAGACCTCTGAGATCCCCTCTGTGTTCACCACTAAACCAGGTCTCCAAATGCCACATCCACAAGCCTTCTGAACCCTTCCAGAGATGGTGACTCCACCACTGCCCTGAGCAGCCTGTTCCAGAGCCTGACAATGACAATTTCAATGAGGAAATTTTTCCTAATAACTATTCTAAACTTCTCCTGATGCACCTTAAGGCTGTTCCTATCATCTGATTTCTTCATCCATGGAAGAAGAGGCCAAGCCCCACCTGGCTGCACCCTCCTCCTATCCCTCTTCCCATCAGGGAGTTGTGGAGAGTGAGAAGGTCACCCTGAACCTCATTTTCTCCAGGCTGAGCCTCCCTAGTTGTCCTCCCCAGACCTGTGCTCCAGACCCTTCCAGCTCCTCTGCCCTTCTCAGGACAAACTTGTACACTCAGCATGTCTGCAACTGGGGCTGATCAGAAGTGACCCATAAAAGTGCAGCTCCCATAAAATCAAACATTTACAAAAGGATACACACACACATGAAATCACCAGCACCTGGCAAGTCTTTTTCACAGAATTTTTGCCGTTGTGTTCAGACACCAGGCCCCGTTACCTGATGAATACTGCACATCTCTGACTATGGGTGTCAGTTCCCGGCTGAACTGGAAAGAACACAAGCCAGAACAGTTTGCAGGGACATCATTCACCGTCACCACCACCTGGAGACAGACCAGAACAGGACATTAAAGCTGGTAAGGGAGCAGAGGTGTTTTCTAGAGCCACAATTGACTGATGGATGTTGCTATCCACCCTGAGCTACTGAGAGCACTCAGTGCTAGAACAGGGAACTGAGAGCTCTTCACCCTGCTGCAGTCCCACTGCAAATTTAACTGCAAATTTAAATAGCAAATTGCTATTAAATGGCTATTAATGGGCTCATCCAAGGCATAGCAGAGCACAGATTTGGACGATGCATCTCCCAGCCCATCTCCCACCATCCTGGGACCACACCTCCTCAAACTCCTGTTCTTCCAGTCACCCATTGAAGACTTATTGCCTTGCCTCAGTTCTTCCCACTTTGCTTTGGGAATAAATTTACTATGTTTAAAGTGCCCTGAAAGACTAATTAAAATGAAACCTACAATGTGTCTTCTCAACATGCAGCCCTCAATTTTATTTTTTATCTCTTGTTGTTCATGCTGAAGGAAAAAATAAAAAGGGTGTGACCTTGATTATCTAAAAGAGATCTTAAGAAATATCCCTTCTGAGATACTGATATTTCTGAAGAGTCAGCTGGAAAAGGATAGGGCATAAAAAAGCCCCTCTTTATCTCTCTCTGGGTGTTAAGGGTGTTCCAGAAGAGTACACCAATGCCTGCAAAAAGAAAAACATCTGTCCCAAGTAAATGCAAGGAGCACAGAGTTGCTTGGACAGAGACTCAATAATTAGAGGGACATTTTTACACTGCCAGAATAAAACTTCAGAAACTACCAGGAAATCTGTTTGCTGCTGCTGGTCTTGTTTCACTTGGGCTATTTGAGGGTTTGTGCAGCAAGGATGGAAAAGGTGTCACAGGTGGCTAAATCACTGGAAGAAGAGCAACCTCATGGCTGGGAACCAGGCTCATGGAAAAAGCAGGATGCCTTGGCCCCAGATGTTGCACAGCTGGGCTTGGAGCACATCCAGCATCACCCTGTTATGGCCACAGTGCCTGTGAGTCTGCTGGAAACAAAGCCAGCAATAGACACCTTTCTGCAACATCTGAGAGCAGAGCTGGAAACAAGTTTGTCCACCCAGCAGACTGGAATGATTCTCCCTTCAGCCTGAAGCTCTCCTGTCTCTCTCTTCTCTCTTAGGGAATTGAGATCCAGAGAGGTTCAGCACTTGCCTAACTCACAGATGAGTATCCCAGCCACCAACTCATTTATTTTGCCCATCAGTGTGACAAAGTGTTGCAGATGAATTGTGTAATTCACAGTTTGGTGTCCAGCACCTCAGGACCCACCAAGGGTGGGGGTTCAGAGATTTTCATCCCTTGGCCACTGCTTCCAAAAAAAAAGGTATAGTTTTCCATCACCCATGATCACCATTCCTCCCATTTCTTGGAGCAAGGTCCTGTTCCACATATCAGGCAGCAGAATATGAGAAATTTATGGCATGGAACATCAGATTCCTGAAAGGATTTATTGGCAGAACAAAGTAGCCAAATACCTGTGAGACTTCTGCAGCTACACAAGTCTGCTGAATCACTGAAAAGTGTGAGAGCACATCAACTCACCTGTGTTTGGTTGTGGGGGGTGGCAAGCATGTCCCCAAATATTGGTCCAATAAACACACCCCCATCGTAAACCACACGGGTAGAGACAGTTGGCTTCAGGCCAGTGAGGTTTTCATCAGAGACCTGGCAAAGATGAAAGAATTTAATTTTCTCATCCTTTTCTGCCCTGTGATTTTGAATTAAAACAGAATCAAGCAAATAACTTCTGGAAACTTCTCACACTTCTCCCACGAATCATATCTCCACCTCTAAATCTTCATTACTCGAGGTTTCACAATACCTCCCTCTTCCCACCTTCACCTTGCAGGCAAGGAGAGGACAAAGAAATTCAGGAGTCAGGTTTGTAAATAAACTTCTAATACCCAATAATATAACTTGGATTTAGGCATGGAAAGATCTTCTCAAAGCCATGAATTTGGGTGAAACAAGGGCCTGTGCAGGAGCTGAAGATGCAGCTCAAGCTTTTTTCACCCTCCAAGCCAACATCTCGAGCACTGGAATTTGTTGAAAATTACATCACGCTTTCAGGAGCTGAATATCCAAAGAAATAGCGTTTCCTCTTGAGGTAGGAAGCATCTCAGTCTAAGTCCTTACTCAAAATGACCCTTCTGCTTGAAACAAAACTAACATGACAATCTTGAGAAGGGAGAGTGCAACGTGAACCTTCACCTGGACTTAGGAGAACCAGATATGAAACCAGGCAAAACACTGCTCAGAAAAACACCTTCTTGGCAATTAAGTGATGCCACAAATCTGTGACGAGCTTCAGTCACTGTACTGAACATCAATATAGATAAAATTAATTAAATTTTCATTTCAGTATACCAGCCCCTTTGCTGTGCAGAAAACACACTCAAGTTTCCTGGTTTTGAACCACAGACCTGATATATTTTCTTGTTCTACAACTGGATTTTTTTAAATCATTTAATCTGGAATTTGCTTAAGGTGTTGGTCCAAATAGGAAGATTGCCTAAATTTCCACAGTGTCTTCATAAAAACAACCCTTGTGAGAGTGAATCAGCCAAGACCAAAGACATCAAATGGGGCCTAAAGTGGGGATTAGTAAAAGAAATTACTGTACACTGATAACATTGGGCAAGTCCCCAGCTGTTTTTTTCCAAGTCAGTGTCCAGGTGCTTTCATAGCACGAGCTGGATTCTCTGGTGACGGTGAAGTCACTGGTGTTGAAGAAGGGAGCTGTAAAATGATCCACGTTGTCCTGCAAAAGCCTGCGGAGCCGGTGGGCAGAGGTGTGCACTGAAACTCCTGCAAAAGACATTAAGGAGCAGTGGTTATCTCCATTTCTAGGAGAGCACATCTGCCTGCTCCTAGGAAAGGAAGGGGTTTCATTATTAGTGCAAGGCTGTCATGGTTCAAACCTCTGCAGCTGCCAAAATAGTGAAATTTATTGGACCCTAAACACCAAGAAATTACAGAATTATAGAATAGAATCATAGAAGGATTTGAGCTGGAAAGGACCTTCAGAGGTCATATAATCCCAGCAGATCAGATTATTTAAAGCCCTATCCAACCTGACCTCAAATGTTTCCAGAGATGAGGCATCCACCACCTCTCTGGGCAACCTCTGCCACTGTTTCTCCAACCTCATCCTAAAAAAATTTCTTCCTTATGTCTAATCTGAAGATCATCCTCTCTTTTTAATAACAACCAGCCTGGCCTTGTGCACACCCAGGGATAGGGCAGCCAAAACTTCTCTGGCAATTAATTCTTCCCTTGGCTTCCTGCTCAGGAAATCCAGGCCCTGACCTGCATCTTCCCTTACCTGGTATCGCTGTGTTGGCCAAGTGGATGCAGAAGGTTCCTCCAAGAGGTGGGGATGACTTCTGCAGCCTCTGGATGGTGAGGCCAACCCTCACATCCTCCGTGGAAACATTCAGGTGTCCGTATTCCTCAGAGCCCTCCCCGAGCACTGCACCTCTGTGGGACAGAGAGGGGGTCACAGGAGGGCACCAGCAGTGGGTACACCCACATCACCAACAGCTGAGGACACCTATGGGAACTTTTGGGGTCAGAAGCACAGGAAATCTGCCCTTGTCTGTGGTGCCTGGCTCTGACACCCAAGAGAGCACTGAGTTTAGCATAACACCATGGAGACAGCTTTTAAAGTTAATTAGAGAAACTGGGAATGTGAGTGTGTAGGCTAGATAGAGTTTTCTTAAGTCACTGGGTGAGAAAGTTAGAGTTTAGGGTTTAAGCTATATTAGAGAATAAAGAGACAACATGGAGGATTTAGGGAGTTGTCCCTTTCTCCTCCTTCCATCTTCATCTTCTTCTCTAAGGGTTTTCGGGTAATAATGAGTGGTTGAATAAAGAAATCCACAGTGCAGCACACAGGTGTCGGGTCACAGGGTCAGTAAAAGAAATAACTTACTTGGCATTTGATTATTGGACAAATAGACATATAAAAGACCTTGAAGAGATTGCCATTTTGCACCTCTCTTAGTGTATGTAGCTCCTTGTACTCTGTAAATATGTAATATAGATAAGGAAGGAATAAACATCCAAGCCCAAACACGAGAAAACCACCTCTCTCTCATCAATCTCAGTCCTGGAGAAAAGAACCCAGCCACCAATGTCACACCCCAACAGGAACAACACTCCTGAAGGATTTAAGGGCAAGATTCCCAGAGCTCAAACCAAACTGGATATTCCCAACTTCTAACTTCTTATCACCCTCTACAACTCCCTGAAAGGTGGCTGTGGTCAGGTGGGGCCGGTCTCTTTCTCCAGGCAGCAGCTGACAGAATCAGAGGACACAGTCTTAAGCTGTGCCAAGGGATATTTAGGCTGGATATTAGGAAAATATCACCTTTACACAAAGGGTGATAAAGTATTGGGATAGTTTGCCTGGGGAGGTGGAGGAGTCACCATCCCTGGATGTGTTTAGAAAAAGACTGAATGTGGCACTCGGTGCCATGGTCTAGGTGAGGTGTTAGGGCTGAGCTGGACTTGATGATCTTAAAGGTATCTTCCAACCTAGACATTCTGTGATTCTGTGAATTATGCAGGCAATGCACAGAGCAGAAAATTATGGGAAATGACCTTTTAAAGTATATGATAGAAGAATAATTTATATACCATCAAGCACCAGGGAGTGCTACCAGTACTTGTGTTTCTAAAGAACCAGCACAGCCGAGACAGCATCTAGCACAGCAAAGCAAAAATATTTCCTGCTTCACACTGTAATCTCCTCAAGCTCATGAAAATCTCAAATTCCCTGAATAACAGTGAGATTTCATATTGTACAATCATTTAGGTTGGAAAAGACCCCTAAGATCAAGCCCAATTTTTAACCCAGAATTACCAGGTCCATCATTAAACCATGCCCCCAGACACCACATCTGTACTGGGGTAATTCAAGTTCACCCAAAATCCAATTTCTAGAAGTCAAAATGCTTTTCTCCTTTGCCACTAAAACTCCCGTGTTTCAAAGGAAAAGGAGCTTTCTGTGGTACAACGATGCCACCCTGTGTTAAGTGTCTGGATAACAAGTGGCTTCTGCAAAGAAAATTTCCAAAAAAACAAAACCAAAAGGACCACTGAGTCCTTTTTACAGCTGGTACAAGATTTCAGCCAATATTCCTGTTCTGATAAGAGTAGGAGTCATGTTGGATTAAATCAGAGCCTGTATTCAGCAGAGAGATACAGACAGGTTTATTTTGAAGATGTCCAAAGACAGTGCTCAGCCCACCCATTTTTGAAGTTTGTGCTGATTCCTGCTTTTCTCTGATACCTTCCTCTGTGAGATGGAGAAGCCCACCTGTGCCACACACCATTTTTATCCTGGTGAGAGGTGCTGTGATCAAACTGTGTCTTAATCCTTTTATTTTTATTAGCTAAACACGTGAAGCTTCCTAAATCTTCATCTCCTTGGCATTTTCCTCAGCTCCGTAATGATTCTCACAGCATTTTTTTCCAAATTTATTTGAAAAATACAGCCATCAGTGTCATTTGCAGCATTCCAATGTCAGTCTTCAGGCTCCACAGAGGAGTAAAATTTTCCCTCTTCCTATTAGCTACACCTCTGGTTACGCATCTCAACCACCACAAACCCCCCTGCATTCTCATTCCTGCCCTTACCCTTGGTGGTTTATGTTAAAATACCACATTTGACTGATCTGGATACAATCCAACTTTTACAGGACTTATTTTTCTAACCTTTAACATTGCAGCCTCTGATCTAGTCATAGCCCATGTCTCCGATTCCTCTGTCATTGTTGGGAGGAACAGAAACCTCATCTCAGCACACAAGGACACCCAAGGTGGACTCCCAGTGCCTCATGTGGGAATTGGTGTCATTAATTTTGGAGACACCTCTGGATGATCTTCACCCACTGTTCCAGAAGGGCTTAGATTTCCTTCCCATCCCACCACGGATATCTCACACCACAAGTGATCTCAAACCTCTTGAGCCCCTCTGGTTTTCAGCAGCTGAACGCAGCTGACAAGCTGCTCCAGATACACCAGGGGAGCTGCACGAGGTGTGCCAGGGAATTGAGATGAGCCACTCGCTGTCCCTACCTCAGAGAGAGAAGGGGCAGGCTGGCACCACAGCCAGAGACCCTCCAGGACACGTTGTAGGTGGGAGGAGACCCCAGCACAGACACGGCTTCAATTGTCCTCCCCCCTGGCCGGGGGGGTTTGGGGTCTCTCTGAGAAACTGAAAGAGAAAACACAAACATTCATTAGAGCAAGGAGAGCCCAGGGTATTGTCATTTCACAGCTGGAAACACCTGCTTGGGTGTTGGGGTTTTTTTTGTTTAAAGTTGTATTTCATAGAATCATTAAGGTTGGAAAAGGTCTCTAAGTTCAGAGAGTCCAACTGTTCTGCAGCTCTGCCCAGTCCACCACCAACCCATGTACACAAATCCCACATCTACATATCTTTGAACCTTTCCAGGGATGGTGATTTCATCATGGTCTGTGCCATTTGTACAACCACATTTTCAAATAAACCAAAAATATTGATATTTGGGAAATTCCTTCTCGACTGCTGTCACAAAAAAATAAATATAAGTTCAAGAAAAAAATACGGTTTTGTGCCTGTTGTGAAACTTCCCTTTGAAAAAAGTTTCATCCAGCTTTATTGCTATAGATTTAAAAGAATATCCTGGGGGGGAAAAAAAGCCCAAGAGATTTGCCTTTACCTATCACATCTCTGTCAGCAATGATGAGCTCATCAAGATAAAATGATCCAGGTGTTTCTTTTTGCAGCACAGGGCTCTGCAAGCCTATCTGATGCACAAATACTGGGGAATTGGCTGGGAGGTCCTGGAGGAACACAGAGAGATTCACACACCTCTTCCAGAGGTTGCTGCAGGTAAATGTCCAGCTGGAAGACACCAAGGTTGGGACAATAAACAAATCTGAGGTGATTGTGAAGATTCCAGGTGGTATCAGGTGCTGTTTTTGTTACTGCTGGTATTTAGCACAAGCTCAATGGTTTGTGATTACTCACCATGCCCTTTTGGCTTGCTCAGAGTGGGAAATGAGGATTTAGATCTCTGCTTACATTTTCCCCTCTGAACCACTAGAGTGGGATATGGGAATGACTACACTTACTTTATTTTTGGCAAAATACCACAGCAGCATCAGTGACCCCAATGGGGGTCAACCCAGAATTCAACCCCTCAGTTCTCTTCAGGTTCTTCAGACACTCCTGATTATTTTTTTTTTAAGTCTGCCTGCTCTAAGCTTTATGTCTGATACCAAAAGTTTTCTACTCATGGAATTTTAAGTGAATAAAGAAAATTAAAGGCTACACCAGTTTTCAAAGGGTGGAGTAAAAAAACAAGCAATTCTCTCTATTACTGCAGAAAATCAACTGGGAAACAAATTTCCCAGTTTATGTTCTCAAAAATCTTCAAGTATACCTGTGTGTCACTGAGGTAAAATAGTGCACATAACAAGAAATGTAGAAATTTACTGATTAAATCCTCCAAAAAGCATGAAAACACATTCCAGCAATGCTTCTGTAGGGACAGAGCTTTTGTCAGATTACTCCAACTAACAAATTATTCCTATATAAATAAGAACTTCCCTCAGTTTTCCCACTGCACCTTCCTGCTATGCAGAATGTAATCTCTGATAACTGTAATTGTCTGGATACCTTTTAGAGTCAGTTTCATTGAAGTCCCATTGGCAGGTGAGGTTTCTCCTCACTGGACATGAGGAGACATTGGTGTAGGACACTGAGAGATGAAGGAAATTGCTCATGTGGCCTTTATGTGCAAAACACACCTGCAAAAGTGGGGGAAAGATTTTCACAAATCAAAACACAGCTAATTTATATATGATGTAAGGTAAAGGGAGATATTCTACTTCAGTTCTGGTTTAACACTGGGTTCTTCAGCCTGGAGAATAAGAGACTGTGGGGAAACCTTTAGTCCTCTTCCAGTGCCTAAAGGGGCTCTTCCAAGAGAGCTGGAGAGGGAATAAGAGCTGTAGGAGAAAGTTTTAGCACCCAGGTGTGCCACACCACGGCACCAAACTGACCCCTGGGGCTTCCCTGAAGTTTTGGGTTTATTCCTGTCAAAAGCATAAAATGAGAACAAAAGTGAGCAATAATGGACTGCCAAACAATAAAGGGTTTTTTTGTTTTGTCAAGAAATGGTTGTCCTTGTCCCTTCCACCCTTCTCTGACATCATCCCAGTCTTTCCTTTCCCACAGCAAGGGTTGTTTCCCCAGGAACAGTTAACAGCCAGGTGTGTTAAACACAATCTACATCTCAGAGATCCAAAACCACTCTCAAACCAAATAAAAGATGCTCTGCCCTGTGCTAAGACACAATGCTTGGTAGATTTGGGGGAATTATCAGCTGACCAGATGACTTTATGTTGTTTATTAAGCTCTGAGCATTCAGTGCCCAGTGCAAGCTGCTCTGTTAAGAGCAGCCACTCACATGTGTGTATTTAGTAAGGTCATATCTTGGTAGCATTGATGGGGAAGTCTTCACCAGCTGGCTTGGTCTGTGGATGCTGAACCTCCCACAGAAAGGCTCTGTTCCACTGACAACGTGTCCTGTGGTGGTGATGTCCTTCATATCTGATAGATTAAAAAAAATAGATAAAAATAAATAAAAAATAATAAAGAGGAAATGAGAGGTTTCAAAGTGATTCAGAAGACACCAATACAGTAAATATTTATGAAAATACAAGTGGGTATCCAGATATTGTCAATACTCTAAGAATTCTCCTGGCAGAGTTCAAGAAGTCTTCATACAACACTCTCAGGCACAGATTCCTGGGGTTGCCCTGTACAGGTCCAGGATTTGGATTTGATGATCCTTGTGGGTCCCTTCCAACTCTGACTGTTCTATCACTATTTATCATTTTGATCATGTTGTTATTATATTGATTTTTTTATACTGATTGTTGTTATTATATTGATCATGTTGTTTCGAATGCATGCATACAAGAAATAGATAATAAAAATGAATATGTACATATGAATATGTACACTTACACCCATTAAAAGTTTAAATTTACTACCAGTAAAAGTTTAAAGAACATTTATGTCATAAAAGAAGATCAATTCTCACAATAAATACTGCTTATTTGCCACAGAAGGTCCCTACCTTCTTTCTCAAAACCACAGTGAAAAAGGATTTTAGCAGAAGTTGGCTCAATTTCACATCCTACTGAAAGGAGTTCTTCTATTGCTGCTTGCACCTTTAAAAGAAATTAAGAAAGTGAAAAGAAGGCTGTTACAATCATTTCAGCAGAGACTCCAGCACACACATCATCACTTCATTTTTCATCAGCAAGGGATCTGTGGCACAGCAGCTCTGAACAAGCAGGCAGCCAAATATTAAAAGAATTAAAATGGTAAATAATAATATAACAAAATTTATCTCAGCAGAGTGCAAACTTCCATATCTGAGAGCTTTCAGGGTGTGAGACATCCTCAGACTAATGACTTGCATGGTGCCATCACTCAGGATTGCTTTAATGTTGACAAATTGCCACATCAAGAGACTGTGGGCTGCTGAAGAAGCCAGAGCCACACAGCACACATCTGGCCTCAGAGGAGAAGTCCAAGGATCTGGATCAGTGAAAGCCCAAGATATCTGGACACTGTGATAAGCTCAGAATACACCTGGGAGTCAACACTCAAGAAAAAAAAATCCCATTGTAAGACTTACTCAAAAAAAAAAATAAAATAAAATAAAAAAAATCACCTCTACAGCACTAAAATTTTATCTCATTTTCTAGGCCAAATCTTAACTTCTCTTGAGCACCAATTGTACCCCAGCAGAGGACCCCATGTCTCTGTTTAATGGCACCTACCTGGTGAGCTGTAGCATTTGTGGGGATCATCCTCAGCGTGTTGTTCCAGGAGATACTGAAATAACCTGTACCAGACACAGCCAACATCTGGCGAAAAAAAAGAGAAGCAAATCAAGAAATAAAAACAGATGCAAACTGCATGAGACACTTCAAACCTGGCATCTTCTGCTGAGAGGATTTTACAGCCAGCACTTTGCCTTTTTCAGCCTCTGTGAACCAGGGATCCAAGAGTTTCTTCAGCTACTCTGAAACTGCCCTCATCCTACAAGGAACAGGATTCTTACATTGACAGAGAACAAGGGATACATGACCTGTGCAGCTACAAATGGTCCTTAAAGCTCCTGATCTGCAGGAGTTTAACCATTAGGAAAAAACTTCCCTCATTTTTGAGTGTTTACACACACACCACTAATGTACGTACAAACCACACACAGCTTCAGCTCACGATGCTCTTCTCATCTGCTCCTGCTGCTTGACATCAGCTGCCTCAGGAGGGTGGAAACAAGGTGGAAACACACATTTTTTCACATCTAGCACCAGCAAGGCAGTAGCAGGCAGCACTGACCTGCACTTCTGGAAGATGCAAGGCACGAGCCCGAATTTCGTGCCTCTCAGTGTAGTAGCTGTTCACCACATGGGGGTCCAGCCACGTGTTGTGTATCTGGACTCCAACTCTCATCCCCTTGCTGGGTGTCTTGGCATGATGCAGTGCTTCCAGGTAGTACCTTGAACCAGCAGTTAGCTCAAATTTCTGGGATTTTGGCTGCCAAAGTTCACTCCAGTTCTTCACCCAGTTCTCAGACCACTCCGAGTTGCCAGCAGGGAGAGAAGCAATTCTCACCTGTGTGCAGAACAACCAAATCACAGAATGGTTTGGGTGGGAAGGGAGATCAAAAAACATCTCATTCCACCCCCTGCCATGGGCAGAGACACCTCCCACTACCCCAGGCTGCTCCAAGCCCCATCCAGCCTGGCCTTGGACACTTCCAGGGATCCAGGAACAGCCACAGCTTCTCTGGGCACCCTGTGCCAGGGCCTCACCACCCTCTCAGGGAACAATTCCTTCCCAATATCCAATATAAACCAACTCTCTTTCAGTTTGAAGCCATTAAACCAGTTAGTGACATTTCTCCAGCCCCAAATAACATTTAGTCCAATGCCACAGCTCCAAAAATAAAAAAACAAACAATATATTTGTGTTTATAACTGATGGCCATGGGTTGATGGCTCACAAATTCCTTCCTATTATATAGGAAAAGCCACAATTTCAAAGAACTTTGATTTAAGGTTCAATACCATAAAGAAGAAAATTCCTATGCCTTCCCCTAGCACTAATAACCGTTTCCCAAATAACTTTTAATAGATGTCTTCAGTTCAGAGAGAAAAATTCTGAACTGACAAAAAACATCTTCTGGAAAAGACAATCAATTACTCTGGTTGCAAGAATTACTTTTTTTATGAGCTATATAATGGATAGGACAGATGTAAAATATCAAAAATAATCACATAGATTTGACTCTGCAATAGATTCATAAGAGACAATAAACCAATCACACTGGGGAAATTCCTGCTTAATATCACCTTAATTAAAACTCTTTTCATCCTTGTTTTTCATTTCATCTAATTTTTCTCTACCAAGAATAATACCTTCTGTTTTGGATCTTGGGACAAACTTAAGTAGAGAGATGCCTGACCATCTGCCTGAATCCAGAAGGTGTAATTGTTGGTCTGAGGAGCCACAAAAAATCCACGGAGTCTGGAGCTGAGCAAAAACAGAACATCCATAATATACAAAGAGTTACAGCAAAAAAAACCCCAAACAACACACCTCACCTTCACAGGTACACTGAGTAACAAGAAAACATCTTTAAACCATTTTAAGAAAGAAAATCTTGCTATTTTTCAAGCTGAAGTAACCTCAAAATGACCCAATTTCACATTAAATGTCAATTATGCTTCACAAAAGTTTCAAAAAGGAAAGACAAAACAGTTCAATGAAACTAAGTATGATTTTGTTGCACTTAAGTGCATTTCTCCTCAAACAAAGTCTTAACCCTGAACATGAAGGAAAAAGTCAAAACCACACTCAGAATCAAACTAAAACAGAGAAGTGGCAGAAAAATGTAAGAATTCATGCACATTGCACAGATTTTCAAGGTCATATCTGAAGAGGCAATAGGAACCAACACAATTCAGGAACTTATTTATTTGTATTAACTCCACTTTTGCTGCCAGCATCAGCTGAGAATCTGCCCCTTCACACCTGACCAGAGCTCCAGCCCAAAACAGCCTCAAATTGGAGCTCCTTCTACTTCCAGAGTAATTTTTATTTTTTTTCTCTGGTATTTCAGCATAACTAGGCCAGGTAGAGCAGAAATACTGAGGGAAGTCAAAAGGCAGAAAAAATAAAGCACTTCACTGCATATTTTAAGCTTCAAAAGGACCTCGGAGCAAAGGGTTTGCTTTGATTTATAGGAGCTATGCAGTGAGGCTCTGCTGTAAAGAGCTGTCAGGTGTTTTTGCTGCACCTTACACTGCTAAAGGTGATTGCCATGGCTTCATCTCTTTTTAAGATCACTGAGTACCTGAAGGACTTCTTTGCCCCAGACAGAAACCTTACTGGGGAGCTGGCATTAGGTACAAACTGCCATCTGTATCCAGGACCTGCTTCTGTCAGATCAGAGGCATCATCCCAGACTTCAAAGAGAAGCCCTCTGTTTCCTAGAAAGTTAAAACAAAAGTATTCTCAGCAGCAGCCAGCAGAAATCCCACAGCACATGCTGGAGTCAGTGCTGTAGGAGGCAGGCCAGAGAGAAAATTTTAATAATAAATTGGCTCTGTTTGTGGGGTATTCTGCAGTCTGAGGCAGAACACAGATCTCACTATAGGGAATTTGTTTTACCTTGAAAGCCTCCACCAGAAATAACAAAACTTTGCAGAGAGAACATCCAGCCTCTCACATGTCTGCTCTTGCAGGAAGAGGCACTGAGATGACCCACAGTCAAAGTTAAGCCTCATTTTATGCACTGAAGTCTCCTACTGCAATGCTCCACTCCAGGAGTGTCCCCAGAAGCCTCTTCAGTAGCTCCAGTTCAGCTATCCTTCCTCTAAATGTTATCCACCCATTTTTCCCATCATTTTCTACAGCCATGCACACCAGTCTGATCTTCCTCCCACCAGCTCCTGTCTGCACATGGTGAGCTGAACTCTCCACCTTGGTTTTCCTGCCTACAGAATCACAGAATGGTTTGGAAGGCACAGTTCAAGTTTATCCAGCCCAACCTCCTGCCAGGAGCAGGGACATCTCCAAACAGAGCAGGTTGCCTTGAATGTTTGCAGGGATGGAGCATCCACCACCTTTCTGGGCAAACTGTGCCATGGACTCACCCCCTTCTTTGTAAAAAAATACCTTCCTTAGAAATAATTTAAATAGCATTTAATTTAAAACCATCACCCCCTGTCCTATTATTAATAAAAGTCCCTAATAAAAGTTTATCCCCATGTTTCTGAAAGCCCCTTTTAGGTACTGGAAAGGGATCTCAGGTGTCCCTGGAGCCTTTTTTTCTCCAGGCTGGATAACCCCAGCTGTCTCATCAGTCTTTCCTCATGGCAGAGGAGCTCCAGCCCTTGGATTATTTGAAGCCCCCTTCCCTACCACCCCAAAAGACACCGACTTGCTGTTAAAGCAGTGTTTTGGAAAGCCCTGTTTCTTGATCTCATTCATCACCAAAGGGCTCTGCCCTGCATTTCTGTGTGTGTTTGTTTGTTTGGAGCTCCAGGAACACCTCACCTGGCTGGGGGGCACCAAGCCTCCTGTCCTTGCCCACAGGCTCGGTGGTGCATCTGATTTCCCGGGGAGAGACGTGCTTGACTTTACAGGGAACACCTGCAGCAGGGAGAGGAGACAAATGTGCTGTGGGAGACTTGGAAACACAGCTGAGCTGCAGCATAAACACATCTCAGAGTCCTGGGATGGTGTGGGTAGGAAGGGACCTTACACACATGGAGTTCCAAGCACCTTTCTACAGACAGGGTTACCTTCCACTAGACCAGGCTGCTCTGCTGGAGCTCCTTCAGGAACTGGAAAGTGCTCCTTGGAACCTTATCTTCTCCAGTCTGAGCAGCCCCATCCCTCTCAGCCTTTCCTTATAGTACAGGTGGTCTATCCCTCTGATCATTTCTGTGTCCCTCCTCTGGATTCATTCCAACAGGTCCATGATTTTCCTGTGTTGAGGAACCTGGATGTTACACTCTGGGTGGGGTCTCACCAGAGCAGAGAGGCAGAATCCTCTCCCATCCACCTTGTTCCCAAAAGGGATCAATATTTTGCCACAAGCCTGGTCTGGTACTACCAGCAAGCAGAACAGTTCATGCCCAAAATCAGAATAACTGGATCTTCCTGGAGATGAGTCCTACAATCCCACACTGGTATCCCTGAACATCTCTTGGGTTTTGCAGCTGGGGCCAAACTGTATGTTTAGGAAAAGAATTCACATGTTTCTGTTCTTACCTGCAGCAGTGACCTGCACTGGCTCCTCAAAGAAATCCCCAGTGACAGTGAGATCAGTGCCCCCTGCCAGGCTCCCTCCAGCTGGGAACACGGAAAATATCTCTGCAGGAAAAGGAAAAGAGGGATCTGAGCACCAGCCTTGCAGAGGTTAATCCCAGCCCCATTTCTGGGAAAGCCTTGCACTTGCACTGCTTCCAGCCAGAGCAGGCTCCTGTGAATGAATCCAGCTTCTCACTGATCCCTTTCTTTGGCAGCCCCTGGGATGACACCAGGAATGAACAGCACGGATAACGTGGCCACATGGCAGGGGGAGCACTGCAATGCTCGGGCTGTTACTCAGCAGTGGCTGCATCTGTTTGCTCAGATTGCAAACTGCCCTGTTCTGTGCTATTGAGGATCTCTGGGGGGAAAAAGAAAAAAAAAAATAAAAGCAGAATTAAAACCGTTTTGATCTGTTGACCTTCTCTGACTCACGTCTCAATTTAGTCCTTAGGTTTAAATGTTACCACCCTTCCAATCACCCCTCAGACTTCAGGGACAAATGGAGGGAGCTGAATATCTGAGTGTCCACATCATGACCATGAGATTCTTTCAGGATTTTATCTGTTACAGGTGTCCCATGCCACAGGAAAACTATTAATCTTTTTGATGACCACTACCCACTTTGCACTCATATTGGAGTTTAACCACCCAGTTCTACCTGTATAGCTCTGAAAAAAAAAAAAAAAGGTTATAAATAAGAAGATTAGGGATTTTGGTCTATACCTGCATCATTTTTATTAATTTATCTGGTGTAAAGACAAATTTTACAGTATTGACTACAGTATTTTACAGTACTGTCTACTGGACAGATCTAGCAGATCTTTCTGCTCATGCTCTGCCCACTACCAACTTCATGTATTGTTATTTCATTTTACTCTGCTTTGAACTGTAAATAGACACATAAAATTACCCTTCTTAAAAGAGAGTTGTCTACAATACAGCTTGAAATGTCACGTGCAGGTAATTTTTATGTACCTTAAATAAACTTTTTAACTAATGTTGCAGCACTGGGCCATTCACCACTTATCCAGAACTCAATTCTTGGAGTAGCTGAACATCATCTCCTCCCTGTAGCTGATGTGGGAGTTCTCATCCTGAAGTCTGCATTTCCAAAATTCCAGCCTCACCAAATACAGAGTGATTTAAGTGGGAAAAGCTGCTCAATGAGCAAGACCTCGACTCTGTAACTGATCTGAGAGGACAAGGAACAACACAGAAATCTGGTTGTCTCGTCATTTTTGATCTGCAGCTTTTTGCTTAGTCAAGCCCATACCAGGGGAGTGGAACACCAAAACAGGAGGACAGAACAGGATTACATCCCTGGGAAAAGCAAGAGTGAGAGGTCTTTGCTTAGATCACACTAGGGCCAGTGGAAGACAGGTGGGTCAGTGAATACCTGGATGAGTCTGATACAGGAAAAGCTCCTGTTTGGCACTGATGAGCCAAGCACCTCTGTCCACTGCTGACCTGCAAGAGAGAAACTGCCTGAGAGATGCTGGGCCATGTAAATAAAAACAGACCTTCATTTGGCAGGGCTGAATTCTCACTCTCCAGAGGAACATTTCTGCAAGCTAAAACAACTCCCTTCACCAGCACGTGGAGGGAATCATTCATGAGACCCCCCATCACATGGCTGAAGCACTTTGTTACAAGTACTAGCACATTGTAAAGTATGTTTTGACACGGTCAGAACCTGTTTTCACCTCCTTTTATGGTTAAATTCTTTCCCATTTGGATGAATAGGCAAAAAAAAAGGCAAAAGGATTTAATTCAGCTAGATTTAACAGATCACAGAATGGTTTGGGTGGGAAAGAAAGATAAAGAATATCCAGATCCACCCCCTCCCATGGGCAGGAAAACCTCCCACAACCCAAGGCGACCCAAACCCCGGCCAAACCGGCCCTGGAAAACCCCAAGGAACCAAGGGCAACCACAGCTTCTCTGGGCACCCTGTGCCAGGGCCTCACCACCCTCACAGGGAAGGATTTCCCCCTAATATCCAATCTGAATCCATCCTCCTTCAGGAGGATCATTCAGGATCCTTCCTGAATCCCCCTTGTCCAAGATAAGCTATCTTTTGTTTTGGACACTGAAGGTAAAGTATAAAACACCAATGTGGAAATGCTTTGAGAGAAAAATTCTCCTTTTTTTTTTTCTCCCCAATCAAACAACCATCTTCTCAAGATAGCAAAACCCTTTATCTAAGCAATCAAATCATGATTGAGGAAAAACATTGTTCACTCATCCTGGACTCAAATGCAGCTGTATTCCCATGTAAAACCAGAGAAGAAGAGACAAATTATTCTTTTACTCACTTTCCTTTGTTAAACACCGAGAAGCTGATGTTGTGGGACCCTGGGGGACAGAAAAATGATAATGTTTTAAGGCAGAAGTATGGAGTAAATCCTACCAAATCTTGTCCTGGTTCCCTAGGCCTCATTCTCCTTTTCTTACAACAGCAAGAAAAGTCTATTTTACATATTTAACTCACAATATCTTTCCCAACAGGAAGGCTGGAGCTCAAAGCCTCCACAAGAAATTAGAAACTTCTTCAGGGGGCTTGAAAGTGAGGAAAAATGAAAGGGATCCCCCTGCTACTGGAGAGACTCTGAACAGAAGGGAACACCCTATTTACTCCTCTAATAAAGCTCCAAAGGGAAGATCCATCACAGACAAGGAAGATTAAGGTAAGAAAATGAGCAAGGACCCCCGATCACCCTGCTGGCTGTCAGCAATGTCCACACCACGTGGTGGTTTCCCTTCATGCTCTCCCAGGCCTTGCAGGGGACACAAACCATGGCAGGGGCCGTGCTGAAGGCTGGCACACCTTGACCTGAAGCTGCTTTTGTGGACTCAGCCACACTCCAGCTTTGGAGACAGGACAGCAACTCATGACAGAAACCCTCATCCCTCCATCCTCTGGAGCTGCAGGAATGGCAGAAACCCACGGCTTTTACCCCTTTTCACCAACCTATGTGGTTCCCTTCCACCCGGCACTGCAGAGTCCCCAGTCCATCCTTCACCTGAACAGGGTAACTGTGGAGAGACAAAGGACTTCACTGAGCCCTGGGAGCAAAAAACAAGCAAAACATAGTAGAATCAACTAACCAATGGAAGATGTGGGCTTATACACCCAAGATAGTCATGGTTTGCTGTCTTTATTTCTTTATTTATCTTTGTTTCATCTTTAGAAACATGGGAGTGAAGCAGGTGAGATGGGAGAGGAAGAACCCATCTTGCCACTGATGATGAAGAGTTCAGGAGCTTAGGAGAATGTCTCCCAGCAGCAGTGCTTTGTTTGGCTCCCTAACATCTATTTCTAGAAGGTGATGCTGTTGGTGGCCTTCAGAACCCCCCCTTGAAATAAAAAACTGAGCAGGGACAAATGCAGGCAACAAGGGGAGGGTGAATAGAAGGACAAAAATGTTCCACCTCTACCTGCTCCTCTGCAGGTTCCTAAACTGTGAGAATGAGCAGGTAATTAAAACAGATGTGCTGGCACTACATCAACCCTCTGGAGTCATGGAATGACACAATTCCCATCGTTAACTCACATTTACATTCAAGTGGCTGAAGCTGCAGAAAGCCAGCAGCCCTCACCCACCCCATCACAGACCATAACTCCCCAGGGTCTGTCTCCACTTTAAGCCAAAGCAGAAGAGTTCCTCCAAAAACCACATTTTTTTTGTGCACAAGCTGTGCTGAGCCCTTGCACCAACACAAACCCAAAGTAAAGAAGAACTGACGTGCTTCCAGATCTCCTGTCAGCAAAAGAGCAGAGACTGCTCCATCCATCTCCTTCTGAGGTAAGAACAGCTGGCCTGGGCAAAAGAATAAACAGGAAAAATATGATGTGATGCAGATGAAAACCTGATCCTGTTAAAATCAGCAGCCAGCATTCATTGAGGAAAAACACTACAAACAACTTCCAGCAGAAATCACCCAAGCTCCTGATAAAAAATTTAAATATCTGTTCCTTAAAGAATCAATATGGGACAACTTCCACTGGAGAGGAGGAAGAAGGTGGGTGGAATAAATTCAGATTAATTAGCAGAATAAGCAAAGGCTGGCAATGATTGCTTGAGAATTAACAGGCAATTAAAGGAAATAGGTAATTAAAACCTGTAATGCAAACACTTTGTGCTGACCCATCCCTCACAGTGCAGTTTTCTATGGCCCATGTTTCAGAATGCAGTTTTATGAGGTTTTTTTCCTTAAAGAGCTTGCTTTTACTAATACAGGTGGCTGATATTGAGAAGATTTCCTTTTTATGAAGACTTAAAACAAAAATCAGTGCTTCCAAATGTTTTTTCAGCACCACTGGACCAGTGCATCCCATACAAAGCATGGAAAAAGGTGCAGAACACACTTGAAAGTATAAAAAAAATTCCTTTTTTTTTTGCTCCAGATCCTGAATCAGCATGACTGAGTGACAGAGTGCTCTGGTCAAGTCTGAGTCTCCACCTGGTACCTATTTCCTAACACACCAAAAATGGGCAAATTATTCATGTGAAGCTGCAGAGGGAACCTGTTTGGTATGCTGGGATTTTGAGGCTGTTTCCTTTTGGTGAGGCTGAGCTGTAAATGAATAATCTGGCAGCAGAGCACTGCAGGCACGTCCAGCCTCACCCAGACAGAGCAGCCTTTCTTCCCTCTGATCAAAGGTTCCACCACAGGCAGGTAAAACAATAATTGATACCAAACAAAGGATGCTGATGTGCACAGTGTAGGGGTGGCATGGCAGGAATCTGCACTGGACTTTCCTTCACAGGAAGGAAACTTTCCTTCAGCAAGGAGTTTAATCACTTAGCAAAAGACATTTCCAATCAGTTTGAGAAGTTAAAAAGCATCTCATTGTTAAATATCTGCTGCTTCAATTAAAAATTTAACTACCAAGGATACATGTCTTTCCTGGCTCCTGAAATGATCCTTAAACTCCCAGCAGAGTAACTATGGATTAATAGTTTAGCTTTAAAATACTTACCTGGGCTTAGTTCTTCACTGCCATTGGCACAGAAATTATAAATTAGCATTTGATAATATATCCATGCATATGGAAATACATATGACACACAGCAGGACAGTATTGATGCTCATTTTGGATTTACTGTGTTTAAACAGGCTGCTGTCCTAAAATAAGGTTTTTTTAAACCTAGCTGCTTTTCTCTGTTGCATGTTACCAGAGAAGCAACATAAAAAAAAAATAATTATCAAACCTCTGAGAACAAGAAAACAAATACAGAATGTTTAAAGCACTGAACAACAAAGCCTTTTGTCTCAAAATACTTCTCCTTAGTCTTCTGGCTCACCAGAGCATCTGCTTCAAACTAATAGGTTTTTTCCCTCTAAAAAAATGCAAATGGAAAGGGGAAAATTTATTTAACTTTTCGACTCTGACATTATTTTAATTAGTTAAATTTTAATTTGCTAGCCAAAATAAAATCTACAGCAGCCAGCTGCAATTACAGTACAATTCACACTGAGCTGTGATTGACTGTGCTGCCAGTAAACAAACCAACCAGCTTAATGGACCAGTTGCAATTAGATTAACAAAGTTTGCTGGAGCCCAACTCATGAGCTGCAATAAACCACAAAGGAAGTAAATGGCAATTCTGGGCCAACTGGTTGCAATTTATTGCTGTCGAGGAGGCTGATGGAAGAAATGCCAATTTACAGGGACTGCAGCAGATAGCTGAGTGTTCATAATTACCCATCAATATAATCCACATTGAAGTCCAGGGTCTCGTATCTCCCAGCAATTGTCTTCCCATGGATCTGTATTAAATTTCCTGTTTAAGAGGAAATGGAAATTGAAGAGACTCTTTTAAAAGCAGAGTTTTATTTGCAGATTTTGTGAGCTGAACAAAAGGAATTTGTGGTCTTTATGGATTTTGCAGAGGTTCCTGCACTGAACATACTTTCAGCTTTTACCATGGATCAAGATGATTTTGCACTTAATTCACTTTTCTCAAAGCACATGTCTTTGTTTCCCACCAAAAACACCCAAATTCTCTATTTTTTTTCTTTTTGCAGATCTGTATTTGAACTGAGCTGACAATTTCTCCACAATTCTTTTGTTAACTAAACCCCACTTTCTAACCCAATTCCACTGCAGAACCTCATGAGATAACCAAAATTACATGGTAATCATTTGTACACCTGACAGGGTGAAGGTCTAAAGAAGGACCTGGACATATCTGTGGCCAGATTTTCTTCCTGTTCTTCACTCTCAGTGGGAGGTGAAACATCCATCCAGACAACACACAGAAACTGCCATACTGACACCCTAAAGCAAGGCTTGAGAATCTAGGGCTGAACTACACCTGAAAACAATTGGAAATTAAGGATTGATTTAAATTGAGCCTCATCTGTGTGATATAATCATCCATGTGACTGTCTTGAACTCTTGAAAGACCAAAATATTTTGATTAATCTGGACTTTGAGGATCAAACTTTCAATTTTCTCTAATGAAACCTGGAAATACAGAAATAATAGAAATTGGGGGGGTTGGTGGATCTGCTATATTCCAGCTAATTTTTCAGACCAAAATCAGTGAATGACTTCTCATGTAACTTTAAAGTCTGATCCAAAACCCCAATAAGCAAAAGGTCTGTGTGGCATCACAGATTAAAGAAAGGTCCCATACCTGGGGTGCCAGATGATGGATTAATTTGGTAAAGCACAGGTGTCTGCTCAGCTGAGAACTGCAAAGAGAAATTTGCAGAGAAATGTCAGCTATTCCTGCAGCAGTCCAGCCCCTCCTGACGGTGCACTGCTCACAACCAGCAGCTGCATTTCAGAGACTCACACATCTGATCTTTGCAGCAGAGTCCTGCTCTGGGGAGGGAATAAAGAGAATTACTTCCCTCTTACCCCCTCTCCATTCAGAGCCAAGATTATTGATATTTTTACATCTTTTTTTCTGCCCAAATAGCCCACCCTGGCTTGATCCAGTGTCAGAAGACACAGTTTAATACATGCAGTGTATCAATTTTCTAAGTTCTACCAACTTTCTAGGTCATGCTTTAGCTGAAGTTAAAACCTGTATTTTATCTTGAGTGGTGACACCATTTTTCTTCCCAATATTATATCCTTTAGAACAATTTCATCATCACAGATGTGAAAAGCTCCAGCCACTCTTTGGCAAGCTTGTTGGGTGCCTTAAAGCAGTGGGGCAAAGACTTTGTCTTGGCCCATCTCACAGCAATACAAGAGATTTTTTGGGGGAAAGGACCAGCTTCACCTCTGAGGAAAAAAACCTTGAAAATCATCAAGTCCAACCATTAATCCAACACAGCTAAATCCAGTAAAACCTATCCCCAAATGCCACATTTGCAGGGCTTTTCAATCCCTCCAGGGCTGGTGTTTGACAATCCTTTGGGGCAGAAATTTTCCATAATATCCAACCTAAACCTCCCCTGGTGCAATTTGAGGTGATTTTCTCATCCTGTATCTTGTAACATGGCAGAAGAAGAGTCCAACCCCCACCTGGCTGCATCCTCCTGCCAACGAGGTTTGGAGAGTGAAAAGGTCCCCCCAGAGCTTCCTTTTCTCCAGGCTGAGCCTCCCCAGCTCCTCCCTCAGCTGCTCCTCATCAGAGCTGTGCTCCAGACCCTTCCCCATCCTTTTTGGACATGCTCATCTTCCTCACCTCCTTTATGACCCCCTCATGTCCTCACTGGCACTTACATGTGCTGCTCACAGCCCAAGAAATACCATACAAAATTAATTTGTTGCATTAATTCAAAGATACCATTGCATATGTCGAGTTTCTTCCTGAGCTTTCCTTGAAGCCCATTTCCCTTTCAGAGCTCAGCCTTTACCTTCCCTCCTGCTCATGTTAAAAATGAATGAGCAGCCACAAATTCCTCCAGCAATGGCTATTGGGGTGAGAGATACAAGATTTGTACCTTTATCTGTGATACCTGGCTCTGGCATCCAAGAAAGCACTGAATTTCATATAACACCATGAAAACAACTGTTAAATAGAAAAACTAAGAGTGTGTGTAAATTAGAGAGTTTTCTTAAGTCACTGGGTGAGAAAGTTAAACTTCAAGGTTTAAGCTAGTTTAGAAAATAAGAAGTAAGATGGAGGAATTAAGGCGTTGTCTCTTTTCCTTCTTCTTTCTTCTTCATCTTCTTCATCTAGAGGTTTTTGGGTAGTAGTGGGTGATTGGATAGAGAATGCAGCACACAGGTGTTGGGTCATTGGGTCACTAAGAAAAATAATTTACTTGGCATTTGTTAATTGGGTAAACAGACATATAAAAGACCTTGAAGAGGATCTTTGTTTGCCATTTTGCACTTTTCCATCATAGTGCACATAGCTGCTTGTACTTGGTATGCATATAATGTAGATGAAAGAAGAATAAACAACCAAGTCTGAACAAGAGAAAACTTCCTCTCTCTCATCAGTCTCAGTCCAAGGGGGAAAAAGACCCCAACCACAAATGTCCCATCAGGACAAAGGGCCACTTCTGGGGAGCAAAGGCAACATCACACCATACCCCAGGCTGGAGAAGATGTGGTGAAAGAAGCCAAAAGCAGCATGAAATAGGGGCCACAGGATGACCCAGTGACACTTGTGAGCTGCTCAGACTTGTTGCTGCCTGCAGCAGCTTTTCCAGTCTAAGGCGGAGGCAAAATTAATTTTTAATACATGTAGCTCCCAGGGCCCAGCCTCAAAACAAAGAGACACATTGTGGTTTATTTAGCTTGGAATGTGCCTCATTAACAGCATCCCCTGGTGATTTTTCATCAGCTCTCTGAGCTCTCTGAATCACCCAATCACTCTTCAGCTTTAATGTGCAATTTACTCAAAATGCTGGGGTTTTTGCTCAAAATTAGCACAGAGGTGGGATGTGACTTCCAGGCACACCAGGCCTCATCCCAAAGCACACAGTCATGGTTAAGGATTCTGTTCTGCAAGAGATTACAGATTCCCAGAATGGTTTGGGTTGGAAGGGACCTTAAGGATCACCTCATTCCACCCCCCTCCCATGGGCAGGGACACATTCCACTATCCCAGGTTGCTCCAAACCCTGTCCAGCCTGGCCTGGAACATTTCCAGGGATGCAGGGGCAACCACAGCTTCTCTGAGCACCCTGTGCCAGGGCCTCACATTAAAGACCTTTTTCAAACATCCAATCCAAACCTACTCTCACTTTGAAGCCATTGCCCCCGGTTCTGTCTCTAACATGCCTTTGCAAAAAGCCTCTTTCCATCTTTTTTTAGCTTTGGGTTGGAATTGAGTGGTCCTAGAGGTCCCTTCCAACCCAAACCATTCCATGATTCCATCCAGTTCAAGGTATTTCCTGTGACATGATGTTGAAGCTTCACTCTCTTCAATACCTTGAATTCTTTATCCTCACTTCTGTACTTGCTTGGTAATTACCTTGAAAGAATAGTTCTCTTTCTCAGTCAGATTGTTAATCACATGTCCTTTAAACATCACCTCCACGTAGTACAAACCCTCCTGGGGTGAAGGCCTAGGTGGAAGAAAATGTGTAATATTATAATATTTTTATACAAATCGTGTTTAGGAAATGCCAATTCCTTTACAGAGTCTCCATTCACTGCAAGTCCACTGAGACTTCCATAGAGCAAAGAAGCTTTACACTGTCAGCCCAAACTTCACACATATGAAGCCAAACTTTAAAATAACAGTTTAAAAGACATGTGGAAGCTCAGCAAGAGATCACATTTAAGAGCAGAAGGTGACAGGACTGCATGGGAACTCTACCCAAATTATTGTTAATGCAAAACACAAACATTCTCATTAGGCATACACAGAAAATAATTGTTATTCATAAGTAATAAAATAACCCAGAGCTGCCTGGATCTGCAGGGCATCTTGATCCTGCCCCATAAATTAATGCTGCATCCCTGATTCACACAGTTTCCCAGCACAGCACCCAGCAGAATTAACTCCCAGACAAATCATAGCAGCAAAATATGGAAGAGTTAGGTCCTTTTCAGACACCCCAGTTTTCCAGTTCAACAACCCGTGTTAAAGCTATGACAGGATAGAAAACAGGCAGCTTAAACTGCCCTGCTGCTGCTTGGAACCATATTTATCTCATGTTCTATTCTCTATCACCTTGGACAGGTCAAGGACACCAAAAGCTGATGGAGTCTCCTCCAAGATTTTCTTGGGAGTTTTGCTTCTGAGAGCTGGATGTCTACACACCTTGGAAGGTCTGATCTGGACTGCCCAAGAAGCCTCACTGTGACCCTCATGCCTCAAGGTAGCCTTGTGCTTCATGAAAGTTGAAACAAGAATAAATCAACCCAGCTTAGGAGGTGCTCAGTGAGGCCACAGTAGCAGCCACAGGAATTCTTCCAACTCCCAAACTGCCTGTGCAGACACTGAAGGAAAATGAGGATCCTGTTTGACAGAGGGCAAGGTCTCACCCCCGGTGTAACTATGGATCATACCTTGTTCTGCACTTGATAGTGGGCAAGTCCAAATGCAGAGGAGAGACATCACAGGGCAGCCTGGGCAGGTCTGGATTCACCAGGAACACCTCCAGACAGGATGCACTGGCTGGAGAGACAGATTCTACCTGGTGGGATGTTGAGCCTAAGCAAGGAAGTCAATCAGAAGAGCTCTGTGAGGACAGGATCACCCCCAGTTGCACAACAAGCATTTTTGGAGGTACAACTCAGCTTCTCTAGGAATAATGCTTAAAGCCCTTGATCAGTTTTTTTAAAACCATATTTGTGTCATTTCACGTTGTGGTGGTTTAACCCCAGCTGCCAACTCAGCCCCACACAGCCATTAAGTCACTTTCCCCCCAGGGGGATGGGGACAGAGTTGGAAGAGTAAAAACCATGTCCCCAAGTGCACTTCCACATATCTTTTAAATCCCCCTGGTGACTCCACCACTGCCCTGGGCAACCTGTGCCAGCTATCAATCTTACAGCTGGTTCAGAAACCAACTCTCTTCTCAATGAATAAATATTCTCTGTGGAAGAGCAGAACTAGCTTTGTACGCTTGGTTTTGGGCCCAAATGGACATGACATAATTTTCTGTGATTTTTACTCAGATCTCATGTTTATCATTAGAGTTTTAAGAGCTCCAGCATCACAGGACATATGAAAGAAACAGATTTTCAGCTTTTCTCCAATAAAAGGGCAGGAGCAGGGAAGAAATTTCTAAAAATTTTCTGCAAAAATAAAGCAGGCATTTTGACTTCTGTTGCTTAGAAATAAACCTTCATCAATAGCTTAGAAAATCATCATTTCAAGCTGATTTCATGCTATGAGTGTCATAGCCCATGGCTCTCTTGGTAGGGTTTGTCACTCCAACCACAAACCTCAGAAGGGAACTGATTATCTGTTATTTCTACACCCCTGGAAGTGTCCAAGGCCAAGTTAGATGAGGTTTGGAGAAACCTGGTCTAGTGGAAGGTATCCCTGCCCATGGCAGGGGGGTGGAATGAAATGATCTTTAAGGTTCCTTTCAACCAAACCATTCTATGATTCTATTTCAACACATACTTCATAAATTATTTATGAATATAAGTATTATTTATGAATTTAAAGCTCACCATCCATAGTGATGGAAATCCATGTTCCTCCAGCAATGCTGCCCTCATGGGGCCTGATGAGAGATGCTGAGGCTGTCCCTGCAAAAACAAACCAGCTCCATCAGGCTGAAGGGAAATGCAAACATCTAAAACAACTTATTCAGGATGAGACACAGTGGTCTGAGAGCTGCCTTCCTGTAATCCCATCCTTTATTTCATTTCTCCTTCTCAGGCACTCAAATTAATCATGTTGCCCATCCTTTTTCCCCCCAGCTCTCCCCCATTTACAGCTCCTCTCAGGGAGGTGTTGATGCCTTCAGGGCTTGGTGAACCAAGCTACAGTGGGAGCCTCCTGTCATCCTCAAGAATTAAAGATGAAAAAATCATGTTTGCTCCTTCATCTCTCAAAGAAATGTGTTTGAGGAGTCCTGTGCACCCTCCCAGAATTAAGGCTGCCTACAAAATATATCTTTTTCTGTCTCCAAAACAGCCTGTCCAGCTGTTTCCTTCTGAAGTCCTTAAGAAAGACAAACAGGCCTGGAAAATATCTTCATGATGTTAAGTCACCTATAATGGGCTATGCCATGTCTTTCATGAAGGCAACAAATTCCTAAGACAATTTAGGATTTATTTGGGGGACCCTCATTCTCTGAAGGTGAGAGATGAACCGGCATCTGGCTTATTTTCATGCAGCCACTGACCAGAATTTTCCAGAAGTCATTTTACAGTGATATCCAGTTTTCTGATTAAAATTTCAAGAGATTTCCAACTCTTTAGCTTTTTGGATGCAATCTGAACATCAGCACTGATCACTGAAGCCAATTATTGGACACTTTTGCATCATGAACCCTTAATATCAACATGCAAAGACTGACATATTTACCATCAAGTGAACAAAAAACAACAGGTATGATATGAAGCCAGGTAAAACACGGAGAATTAAAAATTAATCCAGAAATCTCTTCTGTGTCTGTGGAAATAATGCCATGGAAAACCAACAATAAGGGTGGACAATGTCCAGTGTGCCACAGTCAATTTCCCACAGTTTTCAACACCTTTTAGGGGTTCTTCTCCACGTCTCACAGACAGCCACTGGATTCCACAGGTGTGCTTGGAGACAACACCTCTCCATCACCCACCTGCCAAGAATATCAGGCCAGCACTCAGCAGAAATGTTCTCCAAAGGTTCATCTTGAACACTGGATGAGGAATTCACAAGAGTCTGGCTCCAGGACCTTCCCTGTAACTTTAAAACAAACCCCATTGGTATTCTTTGTCCTCACTGCACACCTGTGGGAGCAACAGCTGTGAACTCTCCTAATAATTTAGGAATATAAATATTTGAGTAACACATTGCAAAGTGCTCTGGGCAGAGGCCAGTGCCCTGGCACAAGTGAATGCTGCATTTCAAAGCAGGTGCAGAAAATATCATTTGGATTTAATTTTATTATCCCCTTTAGAACTTTTTCTGGCTTTACTTACCTTACTTAATTTGTTCTTCCTCCATTTCTCTGATGAGAGAAGTGCAGGGGCTCCAATACCAGCACAAGAGCTCCATCCCTTTGGCACCAGCTCTGCCAGAGGTTTCAGGCTGGGGTTGTGTCAGTCACCCTGCCCAGTGCTGAAACCCACCAGACAAGTCTCCCAAAAGGCTAAAATCCCGTCACAGACAGCTCAGAGCCATCCATTGAGGGTGCTTAATTATTAACCCAAGCTGCTTGCTGCTATTAACTGTTTTGTTCCAAGACTTTAATAACCATAACAAAAATAACCTGGTATTGTTCTTCCATTGGTACATGGTTAGGTCCACCAATAGGAGGACAATAAATCCATTTTATCCTCCTTTTTTCCCTTCTACAACATGACAGAAAAACTGTTTCTTGATACGCTGGTAGTCTGGGACTGACTTGCACAGCAAGTGGACTTCAGGGTTCCCTTATATATTATTAATTCAATTTTCCCATGGTATTCCCAACAGCATCTGCTGGGAATTCTGCCCAAAAGGTGTTTAGATCCCTTATCACTTCTCAAGTAGCTTTAACCCTGCAGGTCTTTTTCCCTGTGGAAAAGAGGGCAGAGGATTTTCATGGCATTATCATTCATGCCCTGGAGAGCCTTGGCTTCTGGGAAGAAGCAATCCAGCCTCCCTCAGACACTGAGCAGCATCTCTACTCCCACACCTCTGCCCTCCTCTGCTTGGAGCCCAGATGGATTTTGAGGGAGTCTCTCAATGGGTTGCTGAGCCCCTGCCCTGGTATGGAAACCTTCATGGAAGTTTCCACTGAAATTTGCAGGAAGCTCCCAGACCCCACAGCATAACTGAGGTTTAATGAGTTACCACACACCAAACAGCAGCAGAATGTGCTTCATGCTCTCAGCCCCAAAGGGAGGTGAAACAGGCTTGCTCAGGCCTCAATTCAGAGGTTTGGTGGCACAAAGTCACGGGCAATCAACCCTCAGGACAGCTCTGGAGCTCTGCCCAGCAGTGGAGCCAGTCGTGCTTGGTTTATTCTTAGCCAAGCCCCAGTGTCTCAGCCATGTATAGCAAATGATTACAGGAGCCCCGTGTGAGTTAACCCCATCAGTGATCTACACTCAGTTTACTCATTAGTGGAATTACACTGGAAATGTGGTCAGAGGGAAGAATAAACCTGAGGCAATTCTCAAACAAAGAAGTATTGCTAAAGAAGAGACTGTTCAAGGATGACAAACACAGCAGACAGAAGCAGGTGCTGGTAACAGGGTCCATCCATAGCCCCAAATAAAGGGATGGGCCAGGTGAAACCCCTCAGAAAACCCCCTGAGAAACAAGAGGAGACAGGGCAGGGTGCTCAGCTACAACAGGAGCCCATATCCAGCTAAAAGGCAGGACCAGAGCGGGATTACAGAGCAGTATTTCTACACCACAGCTCAGGGAGAGCACAGGGCCACAGATGAGGTTAAATTAGGCTCCTGAACCACAGCCAGGCTGGGGAGGGTGGTCCCAGGTGAGGCTGATCAGGGTCACTATGGCTTTTTGCTGCCCTCAGTGCTGCTCCCAACACACACTGTCACTCAAATTCTCTATGCCATAGTCAGCAAGAACTGTTAGTATTAGCATCCATAGCACTTTGTGATCCAATCCTAAGGAAATGTTTTATCCAGGAAAAACTCCACCAAATGTCCAAGGTTTGCAGATCAGAAGGATTTGGCTGAGATGAGAAGTTTATTCTTTGCAGAAAGTCACAGATTAAGTGAAACAATGCACAGGGAACCCTCCCCATGAGGGAGCTGAAACGTGAAAAGAAAAAAGGAAAGGGCAAGTCCAGAGGAGGCCACCAAGATGATTGGAGGGATGGAGCAACAAGGGGAAGGGGTTTAAACTGACAGAGGACAGGGTTAGATGGGATATTAGGAAGAAGATTTCTCTGTGAGGGTGGTGAGGCCCTGGCACAGGGTGCCCAGAGAAGCTGTGGCTGTCCCTGGATCCCTGGAAGTGTCCAAGGCCAGGTTGGATGGGGCTTGAAGCAACCTGGGATAGTGGAAGGTGTCCCTGCCCATGGCAGGGGAGTGAGACTGGAGGAGTTTTAAAGTCCCTATCATCACAAACCATTCTGGGATTCCACAGTTCCATGAAAAGCATTGTCCTTAATAATCAGAAATGCAAGCCTAGAATTAAGATGAGGAAAGGAACGGCTGTGCCACACAGGAGCCATGAAATAGGACATGTAAATACTCTGCCACCACAGGCTGATGCCCATTTTTAGGGATATTACCCACTGAAGAGGAAATCAGAACATTTTGATGAGCAAGTGCATGTTTGCAGACATGTGCAAGCCACTTTTTTCCTGCCAAAAGACAGCTCTGTGCAAAAACTTCACCCTTAGTTTTTTGTTTGCAGTTACTCATTTACAGGTTTAGATTTTGATTAAATAAATGGAAATAGCTCTATGGGCAGGCTCAGCATCAGGAATCTGAGAAATACTGCAGTGCAACCAGAAAGGAGGCAGAGCCAAGCAGGAGGGGTGAGCAGTGGCTTTTTGTCACTAGATGGAAGCATGGAGCCATCAAAGTGTCTGACACTTGACACACAGCCCCCAGGTGTCCAGGCTGCCACCGACACAGCTCCAGGAGTGTTCTGTGTTAATTCCCTGCGCTTGAGGGAAAGCCCAGGTTCCAAGCAGGCAGCACAGGGAGAGGAGATGTGGGATCGACTCCCAGCTGTGCATGATTTGGGCTTAAAGAGCTTCATTGCCAAGCCCTGTGTGTGAGAGACAGGCATGGCACTGCCCGTGAGGCCTTTTTCAGAGGCAGCAGCATGGAATGATTCCATTTCCCCAGGAATTGGAGCATTTCTGGGGTGGAAAAGCCTTGCAGTAGCCAAGTGAGGGGTCCCCTCATGCTCCCCCCTCTGTCTCACCTCATGAGAGGAACGTGGCAGTTGTTGGACACCACATGGCACCTCCCAGCCAGGAACAGCTGAGGGGAGGATAACGTGGGATAAGGAGAGGTTTAACAATTTTGTCTGCAACCACTGCAATCCCCTCCTCCCTCCCAGCCCTGCTGCTCTATCTGCCACCCCACATCAAGGGCAGCAGCCTTTCCTGCCTCCTGCTTGACAAAGTCAGGCCTTGGCATGAGGAAATGGCGTGGGAATGCTGCCTGTGACCACAGTTCCTGCACCTACCCTTGTAAAGAGAGAAAAATGCATCCCAGGGGAAAGCCAGACTGATGGAGCTCATTCTTGGAGCATAAAATGATAGAATCATAAAGTCACAGAATGGTTTGGGTTGGAAGGGACAAAAAAGCTCATCTAGTCCAGCCTCCAGTCCTGGGCAGGAGTGTGACTCCCTAGGTCAGGTTTCTAGGGACCTGATGTCACTTTGTGCCCAGAAGCACTGTGTTCCTCTTGGATTTATCCTTGGACAAGCAGCTTCCCCTCCAGTTCAGGGTGTGCTGTGCTGGACACACAGCAAAGGAAAAACAGCCTGAAACTGCTTCAACTTAGTGTCTGTGTCCAGACACAGGGCTATGATCCCTGCTTTCCAGCTTGGCATTGTCACAGGATCATGGAATGGTTCAGGTTGGAAGGGACCTTAAAGCTCATCTCATTCCACCCCCTGCCATGGGCAGGGACATCTCCCACTATCCCAGGTTGCTCCAAGCCCTGTCCAGCCTGGCCTTGGACACTTCCAGAGATCCAGGGGCAGCCACAGCTTCTCTGGGCACCCTGTGCCAGGGCCTCAGCACCCCCACAGGGAGAAATTCCCTCCTAATATCTAATTAAAATCTACCATCTTTCAGTGTGAAATCATTATCCCTCTCCTGGAAGGCTGGGTTACGAGTAGCCTGGAAGACTTCCACTGGCCATGCTGCTCTGAGTTCTTACAGCTGCTCTTTCTTTCTATTAATACCTCACTTCTCCTGTATTGACACCAACTTCCTAGCAACCAAGGTCACAGAGGAGGTGTTAGGAAGCTGGGCTGATTAATAATAAATCCTGGGGTTTGATGTCTTTTTTTCTTGAGAGGCTCATTAGACAGCAGCAGGCAGGGTGCTGAGCTGGGATTTCCAAGGGAACCTGGCGGATTTGGAAAACCGTCTCTGATCAAATTTCCCTTTGAATCCCAGCCTTCCCCCTGCTGGGATCAGAATCCAGCTGGGTGAGGCTACTGTCCATGGGAAGGTGGGCTGAGGCAGGGCAGTGGTCCTAAGCAGGGATCTGAGTATGAGAAAGCCAATTGAGCTCGTTCATGATCATCCCCAAATCAAGAAAAGAAAGAGTTCCTGGTAGGCCAAGAATCCTGGAATCATAGAATGATTTGGGTTGAAAGGGATCCTAAAGATAACCTGAATCCAGCCTCCTACCATGGGAAAGGACACCTCCCACTATCCCAGGTTGCTCCAAGCCCCATCCAGCCTGACCTTGAACACATCCAGGAGAACCGACAATGTCTCCTGGTGGGAACAGCATTCAGCCTTCTTCTCCCTTTTTTACTGTTCCTTTACAAAGGAAAAGCATTTTCTTCCTTTGAAATCTTAATATTCACATTATGAATTTCTTTTATTTTGAGATTTTAAAACCTTTTATTACCACTACTTCTACTTATATTTGCAGCCTGTAAATGAACTGCCTGACTTGCCTGGCCCATGTTTCTACCTGATTTTTAAGAGATTCAACTCTTTCCTTTGATAGGAAAAATGCTGGTGCTTCCAGGAGCCTTCCACATCTTTACAGGGTCACTTTTCAGCAGGATGAAACTCTGTTAAGCTTGTTCCCATAGCTACTCTTGCTCCATTTCAAACTGGCACCGAACTTCTTTAAATACTAAATTTATTGCCAGTGCAGCTGCTTTAATGACAGGTTTGAAGCTTCTTTGGTTTCAAGGTTGGGTGTGTTTGTGCTCACATCTCCTGTGGGTCACAGAGGGGATGTGGGGTCCCCCCAGCCCCCAACAGACGCTGGGGCCTGGGGATGCACAAGGCAAATGTGCAAGGAGAAACCAGCATCTTGCAGGGGATTTGTCTGCTTCAGCTTTGGTCTTCCCCCAGCCACGTAGAGGATGCTCCCCTGGGAGCAGTGATTTCCCTGTGATTGCCAGGGAAAACCAAGGGGCTCCCAGACCCATGGTAGAATCATTAAGATTGGAAAAAACATCCAAGATCATCAGGTACAAACCTTTGATCAAATATTCCCGTGTCCACTCAGCCATGTCACAAAGTGCCACATCCACACAATTTCTGAGCACTTCCAGGGATGGTGACTCCACCACTTCCCTGGGCAGCCTGTTCCAATGCTCAATCACTCTTCCAGTGAAGAAATTTTCCCTGATATCCAACCTGGCCCCACTTAAGATAATTTTTCCTTGTCCTGTCACTTGATACCTGGGAGAAAACACCAAACCCAAACTGGCTACACCCTCCTTTCAGGTGTAGAGAGCAACAATGTCCCCCTGAGCCACCTTTTCTCCAGACTAAACACCCCCAGCGCCTGCCAGGTACCAAAATTCTCCTAAGTCAAAAACACAGTCAAGAAAAGAAAGGCAATTTCAAATAAACTTCAAATAAAGCACTGCTTGTGCACTGTGAAAAACATCCAGGTGTTGAGGTTCTTCCCAGAGATTTTCCTCTGCTGGGCTGCTCACGGACACATCTCATCCACCCTTCCCACCGGTGTGATGGACCATCAGTCCCCCAATCTCTGTGATATGGGGCTTTTTGTCACACAGACAGCACCCAAAAAAGGCCCCAGCTCTGTTGTGCTGGGCGCTCTGGAGCCACACAGCACCAGGGAGTGTCCAACCCTGAACCAGCTCTCGGTTTAAACAGGGGCAAAGAGACACGATCCCACGTGTCTGTGGGAAAAGATGCTGCAGGTTTTGCAGAGTAGGTGGCAACAGCCCCAAAGGAAATCTGTACAGGTTGGACCCTGGAGGAGAAGGGTAAAATCAAGAGGTGTCATTTGGGCAGAAGAAATCTCTCGGGGGAGTCTCGGCAGGCGCTGCTGCAGAGTGATCCTCGGCATTTGTTAAACAAACAGCTGGTGGAGGATTGGGTTTCAGAATCAAACTGCAACCCAGCACCTACTGAGCTTCATCCATCATTAGTCTTTCATTAGGAAGCTCGTTCTTGGCCTGCTCCCCAGTTCTCAGAGAAGTGATTCAGGCAAATGCCAGCCCCGCTGTGTCCTGCAGCCTCTCTCCTTCCACCTCTGTAGCAAATGCCCACTTTCTTCCCATTTAAAGACGGAATTCCTTCCCTTCGATGAGTTTTCACCGTGAATGCTGCCACTGCCCCATCCCCTCCATCCATCCATCCCTGCTCCCCATGTCTAAGCAGGAGGAACAGGTGGGACAGCTGACCCTGCTGAATGAAAGGAGAGCACAGTTTGGCTCCCCTCACCCCTTTCTCACAGCCAGTGCCTGCTGTCAGTGATCCCCCAGCCCCCAGGGACGGGGGATTTGTGTGTATTAGTCACATGAAAGGACAGACCCTGCAGCAGGCTGCTCCTGGGCTTTGCTTCACCTCCAGCAGAGGGGATGGCTTGCCACTGTATTCCTCAGGGCTGGAATCAAATGACACTTTTGTGTGTGTGTGTTTTCTTCTTTTTTTTTTTTTTTAATTTTTTTTTTATGTAAGGCATGCCACAATCTGACTAAAAAAAAAAAATAGAAAGAAAGAAAGAAAAAAGTGAAAAAGAACAACTTACAAGGATCCCAGCTGTGCAGGGAGATGCAGAAAGCTGGACATTGGGTATGAGATCTTTTTCCATCGTCGGTGGGATTTGGTCTCATTGGCCTGGAGTTCCACAGGCTGTCATCACACAGAGGGTTCAAGCACAGAATTAATGGCCTCTCTCTGTCCAAACTCTGTTAGTCTGGTGTCACACACAGCAGACTCCCAGAGGGACCCTGCTAAGGTGGACTCACATTTAGGTACTGCTCAGTGAGCCATATCCCAGGGATATTATCCTCTCAGGTGTTAAAACCAGAAGCTCATGGAAGTCACAGGGATGAACACCAAACCTGCAGAAAGCAATCAGAGAATCACAGAATGGTTTGGGTTGGAAAGAACCTTAAAGGTCACCCAGTTCCAACCCCTTGCCATGGGCAGTACAAGTTTCAGATAAATGTGGTAACTCTGTACCACTTTTCTCCTCAGTGAAAGCGTCAGTGATGTTTCACAGTTGTTGGGATCCCCTGATAGGTTGATCATTGCCCAGCACATCTTCTATTTCTTATTAGTGCTGTGAGTCTTGTTTTCTCACTCAAAACAACTTTTTTCACACTTCCCTCTCTCTTTCTGCTTGCCTTTGTTGCTTGAATCCAGCAAGAAATCACTTCCCACCCAGTTTTAAAAAACCACTTGAGTTGAACCACAGCAAGACTTTTTCACCCCAGCTTTTCATTACTGCCAGTGATCTGAATAACTGGTTATTCCCAAAGCTCCAATTGGGATTTCCTTGTGCCTGCTGCTGCACAGACCCTTTGACCCAGCAATAAAGAGAAAAACAGAAGTAGAGAGAAAAAGCACCCATAGGTGGGATGAGAAAGGAAGCCTTGATCAGAGCCTGCCCAATACATTTCAAGTCTAAATTAGTGCTTTAATCCAGAATGGGTTTGCATGCATTAAAATACAAATTGAATGAATATTCAACCCCCAAACCCAAGATGATTCAGGGCAGGAAGCCTGTTCAGTCCAGCCAGATGCATTTCGCAGCCATTTCCAGAACCGTGCGTGGAGGGGGGAGGGCCATTAAAAATAAAAGTGCCAGTGTTCCAAATGCCAGCCCTGTACCCACCTGTTCCTCTTTGAGCCCAAACGTGGCCACCTCTGACCCCTCTGTGGGTCTGAAGCACTTGGGAGGCTGCACCTCCCACCCTCCAATTCCCCACGGCAGCTGTGTAAACCCCAGGGGCAACAGCTGGGGACAATAGATGATGCCTCCAGCTCCTGGGTGGAGGGACAGCAAAGAGCATCTGCAAGGGCTCCAAATCACTGAGCTGGCGCTGGAGACTCAATTTATTTCAGTCACACAAAGTTTGGCACTGCTCCCATTTGAGCCCCCCTGCCCATAAATCCAGCTCGATTAGTGCTGGAGAGCTCTCACTGCAAGGTGTTAATTTGGTAATTGCCTGCCCTGAGGGATTGCAGGATGGGATTTGGGGTTCAGGGACTGCTCAGCTCTGCCATGACCCCGAGGGTATCCTGAGGAACTCTGGCCACTTGCTTTTTGTAACAGCAAGGATGGGGAGGGAGGAGAGGGAAGTGATGAAGAAACTCTTCTCATCAGTGCTGGATGAAGGTTTGAAGTTACCTAGAAGCTGCAGGAAGGATTTTTCCATCCTCTGGCAGCCAGGGACAATGAGTTTCACATCCTGACTTCAGAAAGGCAAATTGTACCAGATGATGGATCCAGTGTGTGGATGTTCCTGTCTACAGGTGAATTTTCAAAAGCCTGACATGGAATTGGACCTTGAGGAGATCCTCCTTAAGATGCTTAATTGTGGACACACCAGTGGGATGAGATTGAAACACTACCCTAAGGCATCCTGTCTAAATACATGTCAGAAATCAACAATCCTTCTTCAGAATCTTTTCTCCTGCCTTGAAGGCAGATGGATCTGTCAAAGAATCACAGAATGGCTGAAGCTGGAAGTGACCTTAAAGTTCATCCACTTCCAATTCCCCTGCCATGGAAATACACCCCCATACAGAGGAGAGGGCAGGAATCCACTGTTCCTATTCTGACACCAATAAATTAGGATAGTTACAAGCTGTCCAGCTCAGGGGGACAGTGGGACAGTGGCTTTCTGGCCTGGGCTATAGCCACAATAAAATAAATACACCTGGGCAGCCCCCTCCGTGCTCCTAACCTTCACCAGGTAAGAGGAACAGAGAAGCAAAGCCCACTGCCTTCCCAAGATCTTACCTTTACTACTGGATGGACTGAGAAAAATATCTCCCCTCTTCAGAGTTTTCAGAAAGTGGAACTCCATAACTTTTAAAGACTGGATGTCTTTAAAAGATGGAGCTGCCTGGAGCAGAGGTTTATTTGCCAGCTCTGTTCTGTGTTCACAGGGGGCTCTGGGAAATTCACCTCTTATCTATCAGCAATGATAACAGCAGGAGTAACATGAGATCAATGACATGTTGGATCCTCACACAGTGAATTTGCAAAGGTAATAAATAAATAAATTCAATATATAAATAAACTCTACAATGGCCATTTCAGAGAATGCAAAGTTTCAGGAGACTTTTTTACAAGATTTGTTGAATATTGGGTGCACACTAGGCTAATTTTCAGTCTTTTTCTTGTCCTCATTGTGTCCTCCCACCCTTGCTGTCCCCTGGTTATGGTACAAGGGACTGCTGGAATGAAGCTCCAAGGGACTGGACTGATGATAGCTGTTGGCTTTCTCTGTATCAGTCCAAGGCTGAAGAGGTTGAAAACCTGAACCCAGAAAATACACCCAAAATCCACCATGGACTCCAAGACTGGGTGTCTCCCAAGGGAAGAGCAAAGAATTTCCACATCCAGGACATAAATATTCCAGGTTCAAACATCCTTTTCATTCCAGTGCCTACACCAGTGTTCCCCCTCCCTTCCCCATCACCAGCTCCCCCAGGCTGTGAGCAGGCACCAAAACCCCCTCCCACCCCCATCCAAACCCCCTCCAGCTCAATCAGCTGTCACAGGCCCCACATTCCTGCAGGACTCCCAGAACTGGCAGCTCGGGACATCTGCTCTTTTCCACCCCCACAAATATGCAAGCAGGTGTGAGGCACCACCACTTGCCTCGTTCCTGGCCACTTTTACCCAGCACTGGGAATGAAGGCACAGGCAGAGAGGATCTGATCAGAACAGATGATCTGTTCCCCTCCATCCTCTTCATGTTCCTCTGGGGAACCTATAGAAACAAAAGTCAATCTCCTTACTTGAATTGAACAGCCTGGGCAAGATGAAACTTAAGTGTCTGAATATAATTTTTCTCAACCTCACTCTAACAGGGACTTTATTCCAATGGTGACAAAACCCATCTCATTCCACCCCTTGCCATGAACAGTGACACCTTCCACTGTCCCAGGTTGCTCCAAACCCTGTCCAGCCTGGCCTTGGACACTTCCAGGGATCCAGGGGCAGCCACAGCTTCCCTGGGCAATGAAATACCCAGAGAATACAGAAATAGAGAGAGTACAGAAATTCCTTCCTACAGTGAACTTATAGTGATCCAGCATATCCACAATTTTAGGGCTGACAATCAGCATGAAACTATTTACAGGGTTGGGTTTATCTACATCCCAATGAAATTGAAAGTAATGAATAAAAAGAAACTAATAATGAAGCAAGGGTAGTTTCTGCAGTTTCTGCAGTTTATGCCCTACAGGTCATTAACTGGAATTAAAAGAAAATAATAATTCAGCACATTCAACTTTTTTGTTGTTATTTTTCAGACAAGTAGAATTTTAACTAAAATAAAATAAAATTAAATATAAAATAAAATAAAATAAAATAAAATAATAAAAAATAAAAATTAAAAATAAAAAATAAAATAAAATAAAATAATAAAAAATAAAAATTAAAAATAAAAAATAAAATAAAATAAAATAAAATAAAATAAAATAAAATAAAATAAAATAAAATAAAATAAAATAAAATAAAATAAAATAAAATAAAACAATCCATTCTGCACTGAAATTTTCATCTCACAGATGTGTTCCATGGGCCAAGGTTGTGGTTTTTGAGGGACAGCTTCCTCTCTTTCCTTAAGGAATGGGGTGATACCTTATAGGAAATACAGAGTACATCTCATGACTGCATGGGATCATGTAAGGTCCCTGAGCCAAACTGCTGCTCTCAGTATCCTTACAAGGTGCACCAGCAGCTCCAAATAGAAATGGTCCATTTTTTACAGCCTTCACGTGCCCAGTTTGCTCCCAGCTGCCATCCTCACATCCTTGTGAAACCTGGCACTGCCTGCAAGCACCAGCACATTCCAGTGACACCAAACCCCTCTGTCAGCCTCAGTTTGCCTGGGACACTTCCAGGGGTGGAGCAGCCACAGCTTCTCTGGGCACCATGTGCCAGAGCCTCACCACTCTCACAGCTGAGAATTAATGGGTGATTAATTAATTAATATCTGAGTGCCCCAGAGGGTCTCTTGGGTCCTCATCCCACCCTGGGAGAGGGCAGCAGTGTCAAAATGTTGTTTATGTTTGGGAAATTGAGGCATGGGATGATGTGCCCAAGATCTGGGAAGATTGTGGCACAGCAAATGTTTCATTTTTTAAAAAAAATCACATTTTCCCTTGCATCTGACATAGTAAATTCAATATGATTGGCACAGCTGGCTGTGAAGCCACATGGTCCACACTGGTATTATTGAAGCCCTTCAACCTCCAAAAGAGGATTGCTGCATGCAGCTGCCTGTTGGGATGTGTCTTACCCTATGCAAACTCCTGAACTGTGTTTAGAAAAGGGGAGAAAAATCATCTCAGCCAGATGCTGAGGATGTCCCTGCAATGAGGATGGTGGAGTTCCTGCACCCAGCAACATTGCCTGGGCCTGTTTCATTTACTTTTGGTCATTTCTCTCTCAAATAATCCTATTACAGCCTGTCTTTCACCACAGATCCTGCCCCCTGCCTTTTGTCCCCATCCTAATAATTCTTTTTAGGAGAGCATTCAAACCTCTGGAAGTGATTGCAAGGTTGTATGGTCACTCTGATTTTAACACAAAAATATTTCCCTTCCAAAAAAATGCTGAGAATGTTCCAGAAGTATTTTCCCCTATGAAGCAAGATTACACTAAGCATTGAGATTTTGACAGAAGATGGAGGGGAAATGGTAGATAATTTTAGAGGGCATTTCGGTTTATGTCTCATAGGAGTCTGGTAAAAAGCAGAATGACAGCTTTGCTTGCAATTTGCTTCTCTAACTCTGAGAAAGGTGAAGATGTTTTAAAATTCCAACATAAGGAAGAAAAAAAGGGCAGGTGTTCAAGGCTGGGTGGGGTTTTGATCAGCCTGGTCTAGTGGAAAGTGTCCCTGCCCATGGGTGGAACAAGATGATCTCTAAGGTCCATTCCAACCCAAACTATTCCAGGACTCTGTGACTCTGTGATTAATATTATTTGCCAGTCAAAAATTCTCTGCTAACTTTTAGCCACACCAGTGGACTCATTTCCAGTCTCCCAGGAACAGTATTTTTTTTTAATGTGTGATGGAGAAGAGGTGAAAAGGCACACTTTTAACAACAGCAGGGTTGGGAGGATCCTGGCTGTACTGATTGTGGCTCATGGAACTGCTTTGGGCTCAGCCCCTGTTGTCTGACACCAGCACTTGCCAAAGCCCAGCTCCTCTGACCATTTCTAAGCAAAGAACCCATCAGGATTTTGGACCAGCTCCAAATCCAGCTCTCTCCTCCTCCTCTGACCATTAAAAGATAAAAACTTTCTGCTGTACCTGCAGTAAGTGGCTTTATTCTGCAAATCTTTGGTGGGGTTTTTTTTATATTTTTTTCCTTCTTTCTCCTGCCGGGCCTGAGTTCCAGCATCGGAAAAAGGGGTAAAATGCCGAAACGGGACAGCTGAAGCGGTGTCACTCAGCAGGCCGCTGTCAGCGGGGTGATTGAGGCGGACAGGAGGGATCGGGAAGGGCCAGGGGCTGTAAAGGACACGGGCAGCTGTGGGGCCGGGGCCCTGGGGCGGGCTGGCCCCGGGGCTGGGCGATACAAAAGGGCCGGGGCCAGGCGGGCAGGGCAGGGATGGATGGATGGATGGATGGATGGCAGCATCATCATCATCATCATCATCATCCTCGGGATGTGAGGAGCCAGCCCCGGGCCGGTGCAGGCTGCTCTGCCCTGAGACGGGAATACTGATGGAAAACCTTTAGCCAGAGAGCCCGCAAGGGGGTTGAGAGGATGCTGAGGCGAGGTGGGGGGAAATGAGCGCAGGTGGTAGAAAACTGAGGGAAGCGAGGGGAATTTAACACGGTTATTACTGAGGAAAGCAGGGGGGGAAAGGAGACATTGGTGTAGAGGAGTATAGAACAGGGGGAAATGCCCAAATCCCCAAACACCCTCACACACACACAGGGGTCAGTAGGATCAGCTGCTTCAAGAGATTTTTGGGCAGCCCCATGCTTAGGCTGCCTGCTGGAGAGCATTTCTGACCACCCCAGCTCCTGCTTCCTTGGGGAAACCTTGAACAGGATGAAGCCCAGCCTTTGCTGGAGATGCCAGCCCAGATAACACTCCTGGGGTGCCACAAAGCCACAAAGGACCCGAGAGGAGGATGAAGGGACCAACTGCTCCTTTGCTGAAGGTAAGGTGTGCCATTTCCTTTTTTTTCTGATGTAATATCTCCCGTGTGTGAGGTTTATGTCCAAGCCTGGAAGGCAGAGGCAGCAGCCAGTGCCTCACATCCAGGGCTGTGGAAAGCATCCTAAGGAACTCCAGGCAGGGCAAAAGATGCCATGGGTGGAAAAGGGAAAGGAGGTGAGGTGGTATCCTCATGGTTCAAACCAGGCCCCAGACTCAATAGCAAATTCCCAGGGATCAGACCACTCTGCCTGGATGCAATCTGTGGCTGTGGCACTGGAGCATCCTTTCAAAGTGGGTGTGTTCAGGCTCTCAGCTGTGGGCAGAACAACCCCAGGGATGTGCTGGATTTTCAGGAGCATCTTCAAACCCAGGGTTTTGTTCTCAGGGACAGCAGGGTTGGTGTTTGGCCAGGTCTCTCCTCTCACAAGACATCCCTTCAGGGACCCAGGGGCTGCTGGGGAGGGCTGTAGGGTGCACAATTTAATCCCTGGAAAGCTCTGCAATCTCAGATTGCTCCCAAGGAGCCTCCTCTGACAGCAAAGGGTGCCCAGATGATGAAAACCTTCCAGGGGAAGTGACCTGCTGGTTTTAATCCTCACCTTGAAATAAGTAGTGACCAGCAGGTTCCCACTGGTGCCTCCCTCTCACCATGTCCAGCTGTTAAAGTATATTATCCACTCTACTTTTGATTTATTTAATGCTCCAGAATTGTTATTGGACAACGAGGTGGTTTCCCCATTTCACTAAGGAAAACCAGATGTCCACAGGTCCAAATCCACCCCTGTTACCCTCAGGCCCTTCAGAGAGCAGTTTAATGATGAGCACAGTCACCCCTGGCTCCTTCTGGAGTCAGCAGAGAGAGGCAGCCCCCTCTGGACACACTCCTGGGCCCTGTCCTGTGGGTCCTTGCTCTCCATGGGCTCCTGGTTTTTTCCAGCCTATTGGAATTACTGCTTAATTTAACTGGGAATGAATGACTGAAGCTGTCAAAGCCCAGTGTGGGTTTATCCTCCTCTTGTAATCATTCCTTCATTTCCCTGTTCTTGGATCACAAGTAGAAGAACTAACCAAAAAAAAAACAAACCCAAATAGAGGAAAAAGAGCTCTGTCCTCTTTCCCAAGGCTGTACAAGAGGCATCCTGCCCTCCAGGAACTCCCTGGGGAAGGGTTTGTGACATGAGGAGACCCAAAAATCCCCAGATAAACAGTCTGAGGTGCAGTAAAAAGACAAGGATGATTCCCCTCTTTTTCAAGCCAATGGAAAAAATCCTGCTGGGCTTCTTGAGGGAGAGTTACTGTAAATTGCATTGTTAAATTAATTTGCATTCAAGATATGGGGGAAAAGGGAAAACCAAGGAGCAAGGGAGGCCATGCTGAATATATATGGGCATTCCTACAGTCACTCCAGTTTGTTCCAGGCAAATTATTGCACCTATGTGCCTCAGTTTCCCCACCCAAAATCTGGGAATGTTGATGGGCTTGGCTCAAGGGCAGTTACTTTTCTCTGGTGCAAAGAATCAGACTGGTTAAATAAAACATGATGGAGCTAAACCAGCCCAAAGGTCTCAGTTTAAAATCACCAGACAAAACAGAAAATATAACTTAGAGAACTATAATATGAAGATCTTTTTATAGTGAAATAAAAATGTTAGAAAGTATAACAAGGAGATGAGCAGGATGGACAAATGACTGCTGGTGACTCTCACACAACCTTTCAAAATAGCCTTGGGCAACTCACTTATTTCCTCCCTTATGCCTCCCTTTTTTAAGGAATTAAAAGTCAGCACACTGGGACTCAGTGATGTTCCAGAGCTGCTCACTGAGGCCTTGTCCCCACTTAGGCAGAGAGCTCATCACCATTTTAAAGCAAACTCAATAAACTTTGAGACACTCCCATGAAACCCCACCAGAGTTAGAAAAAAAAAAAAAAAAAAAACAAAAAAAACCCAAAACAGGCTCTTGAAACTTCTCCAAAACCCAGGGGCCTAAATATAATTTCAGGTTAGATATAGGCAATATTTTGCTGACAGCTGCAAACTTGATTTCTTGAGTTTTAAGCTTCCTGGAGGCTGTGGTTAAGATAGGGTTAAGATGAAACTCTGCTTCAAAAATCTCCCCTGAGAAAACTGATTTGGCTCACAAGACTCAAATGTTAACCTGACTGACTTGCCCACAGAAAAGCTGCAAAAGAGACAAGAAAAGGCTCTACATGAACTTTGGCCTCATGGAAGGTGCAGACAGGGGGACGATGAGGTGGTTAATTCCAAATGGTTTGGGCTCAAATACTTCCTCTGGAGAAGGTCAGAGCATTAGGAATTGGCTTTAAATCAGTGGGATCAGTGCTGTTTATCCCTTCCCTTCTTTGCACTGCTGTCACATCCATGTGCCTCTCTGTGCATGTGGGTGTAGGCAGGGAAACCAAAGGCTGAGCAGCCTCCCTCCCTCCAGTAACAACTGCTGCCAGGAAAGCATTCATCCTGCAACCCAGGGTGGAAAAACAGACTTGACAGAGAGCCCAGACAAGTGACTGCCCGAATGCCAGGGGTATCAGAAAGCCCATTTTGGGAGTATCACCTCCCATCCACCCCGGTGACAAACCCTCCCAGTCACAAGGAGCCCCGGAGGACAGCTGCCCCATTCTTCCCTCCTCCTCCTCCTCCTCATGCCAGGGAGGGACAGATGTGGCTCTGCATCTGCCTCAGATGATTGGGTTACTCCAAGTGGCTCCAAAGGGCGTGGGCTGCTGGCTCTTAGATTGCATATCTGCTGTTCACAAGGAATATAATATTCCAGGGTAGGCAAAAAAAGAGAGATACTGGCTGTAAATGGATGCATTTATATCCTACTGAATTCCTGCTTTTCCTTCCTTTCCTTCCTGGCTTTTATGGCCATTCCTGCCAAACTTTTGTGCCCAAATGTCCCAGTCAGCTCTTTCATTTCTATTTTGCTAATTTCCTAATCCACATTTCTTCATTCTGCCTGTTTTGAGTTTTATAAATCTTGGAACAGTGAGGTCTGAAAATCCAGCCTGAGTCTTTACTGCAACAGTCCCAGCTGATTCCAGCCAATGTATTTAACACAAATCTTGTTCCAGTTAGGTTTTAACACCATCAATAAATTCCCATTTATGCTAACATAAGATCTTAAAATCCTGGTCCACAAATTGGACTAGAATAATGTACATAAATAAGGAATATTTACCTACCTACACACTTTGGATCAAGGATCTTTCAAGTAACTAAGTCTGTTTCCTCATTAATCACCATGAACCCATTTCTGATCCCAGAATTTTAACAGTATCTTGATACAGGCCTATGAGAAATTTAAGAAAATGCTACCAGCAAGCATCTATAATGGCTTTAAACTGAGGGCTAACAAGGCTAAGAAGAAATCATTCATTCATTCATTCATTCATTCCTGTTGATAGCTCATGTAAACAGATTTATGCACTCAAAAGTCTGGTAATCCACAGCCAAGGCTCTGCTGAAATCTCTGGAAGTTTTACCCTGATGTCAGCAAGGCTCCTCTTCCTCACCTCCTCTGAGTCAAAGCCCTTCATCTAACTGGGAAGTAAATATTATATTGAATTAAATTCAGTATCAAATTAAAATGCTGAATAACATTCAATTAAAATTTTGAATGCTCCTATAACATTGATCTGATTTACATTAAAAAGAAAAAGAATGGGAATGTTTTACTCTAGATATTTTTAACACCTCTGTTGTGCTTGGTGCAAAAATCTGTAAATAATAGAAATTCAGACACCACTCCTGATTCTGGGAAGTTTAAACTATGTAATTCCCTGGGTCACTGCATGACTCATCTCTTTCTGTAGAATTTGCATTTATTTGTTTGATCAGGTTACTGAAATAATGGCTATGTGAAATTCCCTGCCATGAATTTCTCTAGAAATCACAAAGAAAAGTCTTTATCTGGCTTTAAGACAGGTTTTTCCCCCAACAGCCATCCCTTCACTGCAGTCAATAGGGATTGCTGTACAAGCAAAATTACTTAGAGCAGCATGTACAATATCAGAATCATGAAGTTTTTAAATGAAAATAAATTTGAGCCATCTGTACACCCTTCAGTCTATAAATCCATTGCCCCAGCTGAGTATCAGGACAAGCAGTGCCATGGGATGGATTTCCACCCTAAACCCTTTTGCAGACATCCTTAATCAGGCACTGACACAGGTTTGAACAGCAGACAGGGAGAAATTTTAGGGGCAGAGAAACCGAGGTGGTTGCACGTGAGATGTGAAAAATCAGCAATGTCAGACACTGGGGGACACTGCAAAATTGATATTTCCTGAAATAGCATCATGTAGGGGAAGACCTCTGCCACAGGGGAGCATAGAGAGCCCTGCAGGCACAGAGAGAGACTGACCCAACTTCTCCATCACAATAAAATGCCTGGAGAATGGCAGCAAAGCTGGGGAGGGGGAACCGTGCTCTGGGGAGAGCTGGAGCCTCTGAGGAGTGTGTGCAGTGCTGCTCTGTGCTCTGGACCCTCACTAGGGCCTGCCTTCAAAGAGATTTATGTTTCCTTCAAAGCCTGGGGTTATTCCCACACTGATTTTAGTGCTTCTCACCACCTGAGATCATTCCTTGGTCTTTTGGCTCTTCAGGAAGAGAAAATATGAAAGAAAGAGTTATTTTATTTTAGGGTTCTGTATAGTTGTGTGGACTGGTTGTATTAGAAACTTGGGTCCTCCCTCCCCTTTTCCATCCTCAGAGAAGCTTCCACTTAGAAATAAATCATCTTTGTGAGTCTGCTCCTTGAACAAAATTATTCCAACCAGTTGTTTCCAAAACACTCCTTTGAGCATCCCTGAGGATGCCAGCCCTACTGAGGATGAGAGTGTGCAGCAACACCAAATCAAGGATTAGCATAGGAAGGGACACCAGGATACTTTGCTTTTCAGTTCCAATGATCATTTCTATCATTAAAAGCAGAAATCCATCCCTCAATGCCACAACAGGCTCCTCTCAAAGATGCACCAGGGCACTGCACAAGTTGGAACACAGGAAATTCCAATTAGGTATCACCAAACAGGTTTTTCACCATCTGCTTGGTCAAACTCCAGGAAAGACCCCAAAAAACTGAGGGAACTCCATTCTTGGGGGGATTCAAGCTCAACTAGATGTGGTGCTGAGCAATCTGATCTGAGCTGCTCCTGCTTTGAGCCCCCCAGATCCTTCTGAGCCAAACCCACTCTGTGTGTGACCCTTGGACATAAACTTGTTTCTGATCAGCCAGGCCAGGTTCTGGTGAGCTGCTGTCTGGTTCTGAAGGCACTGCCTGCTTGGCCAGGCAGCTCTCCAGAGCAGGGACCACATCCCTGTGTGTGTATGAGCAACTCCTCTGCTCAGGCAGGTCCTCCAGGTCCTGCCTCAATACAAATAATAATGATAAAGTGAGAGGAAAGAACACAGTCTATCACCTTGCACTCATGTGACTTTTTTTTTTCATTTTTGAGGATTTTAAGGCTGTCAAAACAAGTCCAGGACCTTCTCCAACATGCACTTCAGCACTGTGCAGAGGCACACACAGGAAAGTTTGCTGACACACAGGCACTGGAAAAATTGGAACCACCTGAAAATATCCCTCTGAAACATCCCAAAATTCTCCAGGGCAACACAGGGAAGTTACAAGGGTTGTGCTGTCACTGCTTTTCCAAGGAGGAAGCAGAATGTTGGCTCTGGAACACATCCAGGGAGCAGCATTTCCCCTTCAGGAGTGGAGGATGCAGAGCTGTCCTGCTGGCCAGAGGGCACAACCCAGACTTCTCTTATGAGATTACATGCTTCTTTATATCCCCATATGGATTATGCTGCTATGGAATGTAAGGAAGTGTGTGGTTTCAGGGAGACTTCACCTGTGTCCTCTGCTCCCAGCAGCTGCAAGGACTCCAGAGATTTCCTGTAACTGCATTTTATTTGAATTTGACTTGGTCAAATAGAGCCAGGCAGTTTATACTCACTCTACACTGTGCCCACAGCACCCAGAGAGGGAACATAAGGATCTGAACATCTAAAAAGGTTGCAAATTCCTGAATCCATGCAGATTTGATAACTAGGATATTTATAACCCTATTTTATAACCCTGTTCTGAGCACCCTTTGCTGGAAAAAGCATGGAGCAAGTAGACTGTGGATTTGAACTAATCCAAATGATATTCACACCATACTGAAGGAGCTTTTCAAGGGCTTTCTGAAAATCAGTACATCCCAGAGAGCATCAACAAGTCATAGAACAAGTCATAGAAAAGGTTTGGAGACCTTAAAGCTCTACTTCCAACACCTTCCACTATCCCAGGATGCTCCAAGCTCCATCCAGCCAGGCCTTGGACACTTCCAGGGATGCAGGGGCAGCCACAGCTTCTCTGGGCAACCTGTGCCAGGGCCTCCCCACGCTCACAGCAAAGAGTTTCTTCCCAATATCTAGTCTAAACCTACCCTATTTCATGTTGCCATCCACTCTCAGATGGTGGAAAGTGAATCAGATTAAGTGGCACAGAGGAAGAATTAAAAAGCACTGGGTGAGGAGCAAAACTGAGTATGATGCAGATGTCACAAAATTCTCCTCTTTACTCCAGTTATTCATAAGAAGATCTTCTTTAATCTTCTTTAATTCATTAAAATGAATGTTATAGGCACAGGAGCTGTGCAGTGGACTGTTGACGGTTAATTCATTGTACTTCCTCCTCTGAGCATTGTTTGATACTTTCTTCTAGTAACTTTGTCTAGCAATGAGCTCAGTGTAATTTTTTTTTGTATTTTGTTGTTTTTTTTTTGCAAACAGTGGATCAGTTGCCTTTAAGGCCCTCTAGAACAGGCTGGAGACATCCTGAATGTCTCCAGGATACTCTCAAGATCCTGTTACATGGAACTGAGGAGTTCAAACCATTTCTCATACTTTACTTTCTTCCACTATAGGCCAAATATTGAAAGCTCAAGTTTTCAGTCAGTATTAATTTATTTTAAGGAAGAATTTGGGAATTTTTTTGAAGCAACTGTTCTTATCATTAAGGCTTAGGTCTGAAAGGTTTTCAGAACTTCACTTACCATGGGAAATTTTAGGAATTCCACCCCAAAATACCCTTAACAAACCTGATCTAGTTTGAAGATTAAAAAACATATGTATGTTTCACTGATTAATGTTCACAACTTAACCATCCTCAAACTCCTGACTGGGAGTGGCCCTTGACCAGTTCTAATGGCAAAGCTGAGCTTAGGAACTGTTTGGGTCAGTCCCAGTTGACACAGGTCAAAACTGTGCCAGCAACTGTGCTAAACACAGCAGAAACCACTGAGTTCCTGTGCCTGCACCTCAGCCCTATAAAATGTACCAATATAGACCCTGAAACCAATGACATTTATGTTCCTCAGCCACCAAGATGCTTTGCAAAATTTCAGTCTGAATCAAAGCCAGGGCTGCTGCATCCGACCCAGGCCCTGCGGTCTCCTAGATGTAATTCAGGAAAGCGCTTGTCAAACTATTATTTCATCCTGTCCTCCTTGTACAGAACCAACTCCTAGGTTATGATAATTCAGAAGAGAAATGGAGCAGAGCAAAATTATCCTTTTTTTTCCTGCTGCATCTAAGGAAGAACAGCCAGCAGGCCAAGGGAGGGGATTCTGCCCCTCTGCCCCCCTCAGGTGGGACCCCACCTGCAGAGCTGCCTCCAGCCCTGGGGCCAGCAGCAGAAGGATTTGGAGCTGCTGGAGAGAGTCCAGAGGAGGCCACAGAGATGTTCCAAGGGCTGGAGCCCCTCTGCTCTGGAGCCAGGCTGGGAGAGCTGGGGGTGCTCACCTGGAGAAGAGAAGGATCCAGGGAGAGCTCAGAGCCCCTTCCAGGGCCTAAAGNCACCCCCTGCCATGGGCAGGGACACCTCCCACTATCCCAGGTTACTCCAAGCCCTGTCCAGCCTGGCCTTGGACACTTCCAGGGATGGAGCGGCCGCAGAAACCATCCAAGTGCTGGAGCTCCAGAGTCCTGACTGGACATGCTGTCAGTTAAAAGAGAACTTTATGCTTTTTTTTATTTTTTTTTTAATTGCCATCAATTAATTTTATGATGCCTCAGAAAAATAAGATTGCTATTTATTTATTTGTTTATTTATTTATTTATTTATCTTTCTGGAGAGAATGTATTTTCTTCCTTTTGAGTGCATATTATTGATCCCTATAAATAGGGCAGAACTCTCCCTTCTTCATTCAAGTACTGCATGACCCACTCTGCTTTGTGGAGGTCATGTCTAGGGTTAGACTGAGCCTGAGTTCAGGGGTGACCTGTGAGGAACTCAGAATTTGATGCAGCGAGGCTCTGAGCACTCTGATTAAACAGTGATGTTTAATTTTAGTTTAATTTAATTAAATCGTGCTGTGAGCAGATGGTTGGGTCAGGCACATTCAGAGATGCCCTTCAAACTGGTTACATCCAGAGAAGGACCAGGAAAATATTTGGAGGGCTGGAGCCCCTCTGCTCTGGAGCCAGGCTGGGAGAGCTGGGGGTGCTCAGCCCTGTGCTGGGTCTTGCTGAGCTGGAGCTCATTTTCCCACAGCAGCTCTCCCAGTGCTGGGCTTTGCACTGGGAGCTGGAAAGGTGTTGGGAACACCCTAAGTGTTAGGGTGATAAGTGAAAGAAACACCCCAGTGTTCCTGCTGGGCAGGGCTGGCACAGCATCAGCTCTGTCCCTCCATTCCCCTCATCCAGGGGCTGGGAGTGGCCGGGATGCTGGGAGGGGACACAAACAGACAGCTTCCCCAAATTAGCTAAAGGGATATTCAATACCAGGGGTGTCAGCTCAGATAAAAGCTAGGAAAAGGAGGAAGGGGGTGCATTTGTTATTTACAATATTTGCCTTCCAGAGGAACTGCTCTGAGTGCTGAAGCCCTGCTTCTCGGGAAGTGGCCAGACATCACTCACTGATGAGAAGAAGAGGATAAAATTATCTTTTTTTCTCTCTGTTTGTGCACAAACTTTTGTTTTTATTATTGTAAACTGCCTTATCTCAACCCAGGAGTTGTTTCCCGTCTTATTTTCTCTCCCCTGTGCAGCTGGGAAAGGGGAATGATAGAACGGCTTGGAGAGCACTTGGTGCCCAGTCAAGATCCTCCACCACAAGCCTGGAGAGGAGAAGGATCCAGAGAGACCTCAGAGCCCCTTCCAGGGCCTAAAGGGGCCCCAGGAGAGCTGGAGAGGGACTGGGGACAAGGGATGGAGGGACAGGACACAGGGAATGGCTTCCCACTGCCAGAGGGCAGGGATGGATGGGATATTGGGAAGGAATTGTTCCCTGGGAGGGTGGGGAGGCCCTGGCACAGGGTGCCCAGAGAAGCTGTGGCTGTCCCTGGATCCCTGGAAGTGTCCAAGGCTGGACAGGGCTTGGAGCAGCCTGGGCTAGTGAAAGGTGTCCCTGCCCATGGCAGGGGGTTGGAATTGAATGGTTCTTAATATCCTTTCTAACCCAAACCATTTCATGGTTCTAATCATAAAAACTAGGTGTGACAAAAGGCACCCCATGGAATGGGCAGGCAGGGGTGTGAATCCTGACCTGTGTTCCCTGCCTGACTTTGCTGTTCAACCCATTGTCCGTGTCTCAAACCCAGCCCTTCCCTTCTGCACCTGCTGGTTTCTTCATCCCTGTGGTGATGAAAACCTGTTGCAGTCTGTGGCACATCACCCATCATTTTTGCCAAAAAGGATGCCCCCAGTGCCCTTGGAGAGAGCATGGCTTCCAGGGGCTTCCAGGGGCTTCCAGGGGCTTCCAGGGGCTTCCAGGGGCTTTTTCAGCTCTGTGCTGTGCCACACCTGCACATCACATGTGGCTGTCCCAGACAACCTGTGGCTCCTTGGATGGTGCCAGATGCTCACGAGCTGGCAAAAAAAGCCAAACTTCAGTCTGTCCAGCTGAGCCTGTCCCTAGCCTCGAATGACTGTGTAAATTTGGGGGTTAACCCTGGAGTGGAATCTCATCCCTTATTTACTTTCTGCAGCTGTTCCTGGTCTGTTCTGCTGGAGCCTGGGATCAGCAGTGACTCTTCCTGCACAGCACAGGCCAGGACTGAGCTACAGGCACACACACACTGGCAAGGACACAGGAGAAGAAATAACCCAGACACAGGGCTAAGATTTGGGAAAACTTAGAGCCTGTCTGGGGGGTCAAGGTCACTGTTTTAACTCTTCTTCCCTCCCTCCTCTGGTTGTGCATCTACACCCAGACCATGACATAAAGTAAAAAAACTCTAATTCTTCCCAAATTCTCTCAGGTTTCAAACATTCTAGTATTGATGGGGCAGAGTATGAAGTGAATTTTGTAACTGGAAGATTGTAGGATGTGTTTCTTTGGCAGTAAGGTAGATGTTTCCATAGGGAATATCGAATTTAAGTTGCTGATGCTTCCCTTGCTAATTACCACCCCAATGAACAAAGAGAAAACATGAAGCAAGCGCAGGAGTCCAGAGGTTACTCAAATTAATATTCCCCCCAACACTGAGCAGTGAGAAGATAAAAGTAAATAAGTAAATAAATTAAAAAAAAGTTTAAAAATAAAAGAGGTAAAAGCCCCTCCTAATCAAGATGTTTTACAGAGAAAAACATATCAAGTCACTTGGACTTGATGATTTTAGAGGTCTTTTCCAACCTTAGTGATCCAACAACTCTAAGTCCCTGAGAAACCACATGCACATGGAAAGGGGCCTATGCACAGGGTTGGAAAAATGTTGCTTTTGTCCTGTTTGGAAGCTGCTCCATGCCCTGCTGCTCGTGGTCTCTGGCAGCTGTCTCCTTGCTGAGGCTCCAGGTACAGCTGGAGGGCTCAGGGTGGCTCTGAAAAGTGATGCCTGAATGACAACTGGCAGTAGACTTCCCTTCAATGGACAAAGAAGGGGTCTTTCCTCCCCCCTAATTGTCCTTTTTGTTTCACTGTTTAAAAAATAACTTAAAAAAATAAAGAGGCAAAAAAGAAAGAATGGGAAAATAGGCAAAAAGAAGCAGGAAGGAAAGAGCTGCTGAAGGTGCCCCCACTTAGGGGAGTCAGAACGAGAGGATCTTTAAGGTCCCTCCCAACACAAACCATTCCATGACTCTGTGGACAATGGTGAGGTCTCCTAGGGTGGTGTCATAAGTGCTGCACCACCCTCCTGTCCCCCTGAGCAGAGGTGAGTCCCGGTGTCCCCTGTCTCACGTGTCCCGTTCCCGTTGCAGGTCCGGAGCAGCGGAGCCGAGCGCGTGCTGTGGTCCGGAGCTATGCTCTGCTCTGGCTGGTCAAACGGAACCAAGCCCGTCTTCCTCGGAGGTTTGGTCCCCTTCAACCAGCTATAGCAGTGTGGAAAACACCAAGCCAGGAAGGTTTGTCTCGCTCTGCCTCGGCTCAGCCCCATCAGCCCTTCCTCCCGGATGGATCTGCTACCGCTCCGAACGTCCCCAGAGGGGTGCCTGGGATGAGGCACCTGGAAAGGTTTGGGATAGGCTTTTGGTTCTCATAAACATCACTGCAAGCAGGGCTACTCCAGCATTTCCTTCATCCCTGGAAGTGTTCCAGGCCAGGTTGGATAGGCCTTGGAATAACCTGGTCTAGTGGAAAGCGTCCCTGTCCATGTCCATTCCAGGGCTGAAATGAGATGGAGCTTTAAGGTCCCTTCCAACCCAAACCATTCCATGATTACCAGAGGCTCAAAATATCACATACTAAGTTGTTGGCTCTGAAATATTCAGCAGATTTCTAAGTCAATGTGGACCTGCAGAGCCACAACCATCTTTATTTCATTTCTCTATCAAACTTGCATCCACACCTTGCCTTTTGCTGAGCACTGCCAGCCCAAGTAATCTGCTATTAAATTATTAAAAAAAATAATCATAAAGAACATGGGCAGCATATTCTTGAAAACCCTCTGTGTCCAAGTGTCTTTCTTACTTATTTAATGCAAAAATGAGCTATAAATAACAATAATCTGCACAGAAAAGGTTTTTTGACATCAGTTATCCCATATCCACTCAGCCACAACACACACCAGCCCACACATCTCCATGAGAGGTAACTTCTGAATCTTCCCACCCACACCACACTGCAGCTAAGGAAGAAAAACAGCCAAACAACTTGAAAATGGTTTTGCTGACCTGTTCACTGAGCCAGGCAATGAATTCAGGTGTCTAACTTCAGGCATTCAGCTCAGCTGGTTGTTCCCCATCTTCACCCCACTAAAAGAAATTTCAAAGCTGTTAATAAATAAATGAACAAACATGTAAAAAAAGTTCTTTCTGTGCATCATCCACAAGGCTGCTATTTTTTGCTGGATGGATGGGGAGGAAAGGGCATGGATGCAGCAGAATGAGGAGTGGCATCAGCCTGTTCAAAGCATTTTGGATCTCTGTTAAGGACAGAAAAATGCAACGAAGCACAACTTCATTTTTTCCATCAAAGTCGTTTGGAAAACCCAGACATACAAAAGGCTCCTGAGTCCATCTAGGTGCTTTAGTAAAGTCAGGTAAAAAGACAAACTGTTCCAAGGGTGGTGAGGCCCTGACACAGGGTGCCCAGAGAAGCTGTGGCTGCCCCTGGATCCCTGGAAGTGTCCAAAACCAGGCTGGACAGGGCTTGGAGCAACCTGAGACAGTGGGAGGTGCCCCTGCCCATGGCAGGGGGTTGGAATGAGATGGGCTTTAAGGTCCTTTCCAATCCAAACCATTCCATAATTCTATCCCCTGGGTCCCCTTTCACTCCAGATACACAAATAATTCATTCTGGGCAAGGACTGTGTCACCCCTGGCAGTCCATGGATCTTAACCACCAAGATGCCCCATTTCAGTCCTAAACCCATGAGGGTTTGTGAGCATTTGATGTAAACTCTTCCCAGTTTTACCTGGGAATGAGTCAACAGGGGATTTTTAACACCTCATATCTCACTGCACACGTCCCCTCCACACCACCTGGGTTTGCTCAGCACCACATCAATGCAAAGGAAACCTGCAGAGCACAGCACAGAGCACTGGAACCTCCAACAGTGGGCAGAGCAAGCCCCAAAATAAAAAGAAAACCCTGGAGAATCGGGATGTATGTGGAAATAGTCCCACAACTTAAAAAGTAAAAGATATTTCAGCCTACTGTCTGGTCAAGTACCCCAGAGAAATCCTGTCAAAAATATGAGTGGGGAAAAAGTGAATATTTTCCTCGAAAACATGAGGAAAATAAAATGTGCAAAACAAGACAGAAACTAAAATTTAGCTTCTTGATGTGATGTCCCCTCTTGGTAAGCATCCTTTGTGTTAGGGTAGCTTGGCAAAGGATATCCTCCCCATCTTCTGTTCCTCCTGCATTTCAGCAATTATTAATCCCAGATATTACAGCCAGAGATTTCTTACACTGCCATAAATGAGAAATAATAGAAAACACCAACAACCATTAAAAGAAAAAGGACTTTTGAATAGTCAAAGCTCATAATTATGTTTGATGATCATCTGGAATGAACCATCTTCCATCAATAAGGACCAGTTTCTTTCTCTGTTCAGTTATCTTATAAAAAGAACAAAAAATGTTTTGTTTCTGGTGAATTTATGAAGTACTTTGGTCCACCAAGAATGTTTTGGAAAGTAAGAAATAGCACAGAATGTTGAAATTGCTGTTGTTCAGCTTTCTCTGCCATGGAATGAGCACAGCAGGACAATCTCACTCCTTCCTTTTCCAAACTTTTTAAGACAAGAGCATCCATAAGATTTAACCTGGCACAGCAGGAATGGAGGGGAGTGTGGACAGCAGTATTTTCATATGTCACACTCAGTGATTGTCTATCACCTTCTCTCATTTTCCTTCATCACTGCAAATGTGATTTTTTACACTAATTAAAAAAAACACACTCTTCCATTGACTTTTATTAGCCAAACAATTATGATATAACCAGGATCAAAAATTACTAAATTCAGGAAAGAAATAATTCTTAGAAATTACCAAGCTCCCCTGTCTTCAGAAAGTACAAAAATTGATCCAATTTCTGTCTACTTGAGCCCTAAAGTGCAAACCACTTTGGAAAGAGCCTTCAGCAATTCTGCACTGAGCAAAGCCCCTGCTCACAGTAAATAAACACAAGGGTGCAAATCAAATCCACCTTCAGAGCATGCTGCAGAGTATTTATGGGTGTGAAATAAAGTGCAATTTTATTGGGCATTAATTGACACAACTGTCAGTTTTCAGGAAGTGCTGAATTCATCCCAGAAGGCAGTTTTCCTCATATGAAAAAAAAAAATAATATATATATATATGCTGGTATATTTACATTGAAAAGATTCAAAACAGAAGACTTCTGTAAACTTGATATAATCCACTTCATCATTTCAGTCTTTCAAAAGCAGACACTGACCACACAAAATGCTTTGGGCATCATTATCAAGGAGGATCTCTGGTGATTACTGAGCACTCTAAGAGCATCACTGTTCTCCCCTCTCTCTTCATAATTATTTCCTGAGAGGACCAAGACCCACCTCTTGACCCACTACCATTGATCTGCTCTTCCACCAGCTACACCAGGTTCTCTCAGGGTATGAGACCATTTAATCCAGTTTAAAACCTCATTTATTCTCCCCTGAAGGAACAGAGGTCTCATGCAAACATGCAGAAAGGCTCTGCCAATCTTCACTTTTCTGCAAAACAAAGAAAATAGGACAGACAAGCAATCATCCTGATTAACATTCTGATTAGCATTCACCCCCATCACCTGATTAACTTTGCCCAATGCAACTTTATATGGTAAATGCTTGAATCCTTTGCAAACCAACTTCAGGCTGGGATGATGAGACATTTGGGTACTTTGCCTTCCGTCTTTCTCACATAAGCTGCTTATCAGCCATCAGATGTTGTGCACCACAGAAGCCCTGTGATATCTGGCACCTCCCTCACTGCTGCTGTGCCAAGGGAACCACCTGGGCTCAGGGCAGGCAGCAGAGGTGAGGGCAGAGGGGTCTGTCGCTGGAGGGATGCCATGAAGGTTTTTACAGGCTTTGGAAGCTGTAGGAAGCAGCAAGAGGATTTCCCTGGGGTGGAGGCACATTTCATTTTAGCATTTCAGTCTTCACAGTAAAAGAAAATAAAATAAAGGGAAATGTGAAAAAAGAGGCTAAATTCAGCTACTATAATGGAAGAGCTTTTAGCAATTCTTTAATTGATTAAAGGGAAAACAGTTTGCTTGTATTTGCTCATGTCAGTCCTGTACATTTAAACAATCTTCCCACTGCTCAGTACAGGATGGCTTTCACAGGTAATGTGAACAGCAATCAGAATATCAACCTCTCATCAGCCAGAACTTTTCTATCCTCCACAAGTTCATTGCTCTGACCTCATTTGTCTTTTTCCCACTAATCACAGAGTCACAGACTGGTTTAAGTTGGAAAAGACCTTTAAAGATCATCTTCTTCCACCCCTTGTCATGGGAAGGGACACCTTCCACTATTCCAGGTTGCTCCAAGAACCTGGTTTTGGACATTTCCAGGGATCCAGGGACAGCCACAGCTTCTCTGGACACCCTGTGCCAGGACCTCACCACCATCACAGGGAACAATTTCTTCCTCATATCCCATCTAAACCTGCCCTCTGACAGTTTAAAATCATTTACCCTTGTCCCACCACTATCTGCCCATGCAAAAAGTTGTTCTCTCTTTTTTACAAGCCCCCCTCAAGCACTCAAATGCCACAGTCATTCAGAATTGCACATTGGTTGAAACAAAGGAGCACAATTCCTTTTCTAGCCCAGCTGGAAAAGCACAGCCAGTTCAGGCAGAGAAAAAGAATCAGGGATGGTCCATTCTGCCTGGCACACACCTCCTCACTTTGCCCTTGTACCCATGGCACCAGCAGGGAAGGATCAGGTCTGGTTAAGAGGCATCTTTCAGGTTAAAAGGGACATGGGGTTTTTGTCAGCCACCCGTGGTCCCCACCCCACCTTCACAAGGCCACATCTCTGAGGAGGAAACCTTCAGCAGTGCTTATTCTCTGAAATCCCTCCCTGGGATGGTTCTGGAAACTTCATTGCACTGTGGTCAGAATTTGCATATGATTGGAAAAGTGGTGAATTTGCATTAATTATTAAAAAAAATTAAAATAAAACTAGTCAAATTGAACCGCAGCAAGTGAAAGGGATCAAAAATTAGGATCCCACTGGTGCTTTTACAACTCTCACCAAAACCACTCTGAGCCACTTATTCTGTAAAACTTTTGGATTCTGACACCTTCTTGCACACAAAATGTTGTGGCCAGGAGTGATTGCTCTGCAAGAAAAAAGCAGAAAAATAGAACTTCCCTTCTTAAAAAGAAATGGTTCTGGAAACATTCAAGATCATCTTGGAAGGGGCTGTGAACAAGCTGATGCAGTGGAAAATGCTGCTCATTGCAGGATGCTGGACTAGGTGACATTCAGAAGTTCTTTCCCACCCAAATTACTCTATGATTCTATGATTTTTTGATTTCACAATGAATGACCAAAATTTTCATATTTTACCTGGGAGCAGGAAAACGGCTACAATAAAAATGAATTTATTTCTGCAGGCTGCCCTATCAGACTTGCCTGGCAACTCTGAGTTTAAGCTCTGGGATACAGGGATATACTGGTGAGAAAACAAATGTTTTAAATTTAATTTGGTTTGAAAGTGGTGGGTGGTGGAACACAAAGTAAGGGCTGGATTTTGGGTAAATAGCACTGACCTCTCAATGCTCCACAAATGCCCCTTTCCTAAAATGTAATTTTGTGGCTCATTTTCTTAAAGTCGACTTCCCAAATATTGAGTATCCATTAGATATGAGTTATGGAAGGACATTTCAACCACTGGCAGCAACCACAGCTGATGTCTGACTGTGATCTCCACTAGATGTGCTTGGAAAATTTAGGCACGAAGCAGAAGATCATTTCTATTGCAGCAGCTGGGAAGGGAAAATACAGGCTTTTTACTTATTCATTATTATATAATTATAATTATATAATTAGCTTTTCTGCTGTGTCTCCTGTGTAAGAATCAAGGGGTGGGAGATTGGTGCAGTGACTTCCTAGAATCAAGGAATGGTTTGGGTTAGAAGGGAGTTTTAAAGACCTTTAGATAACATCCAGTTACACCCCCTGCCATGGGCAGGGACACCTCCCACTATCCCAGGCTGCTCCAAGCCCTGTCCAGCCTGGCCTTGGACACTTCCAGGGATCCAGGGACAGCCACAGCTTCTCTGGGCACCCTGTGCCAGGGCCTGCCCACCCTCACAGCCAACAATTCCTTCCCAATATCCCATCCAGCCCTGCCCTCTGGCAGTGGGAAGCCATTCCCTGTGTCCTGTCCCTCCATCCCTTGTCCCCAGTCCCTCTCCAGCTCTCCTGGGGCCCCTTTAGGCCCTGAAAGGGGCTCTGAGGTCTCTCTGGATCCTTCTCCTCTCCAGGCTTGTGGTGGAGGATCTTGACTGGGCACCAAGTGCTCTCCAAGCCGTTCTATCATTCCCCTTTCCCAGCTGCACAGGGGAGAGAAAATAAGACGGGAAACAACTCCTGGGTTGAGATAAGGCAGTTTACAATAATAAAAACAAAAGTTTGTGCACAAACAGAGAGAAAAAAAGATAATTTTATCCTCTTCTTCTCATCAGTGAGTGATGTCTGGCCACTTCCTGAGAAGCAGGGCTTCAGCACTCAGAGCAGTTCCTCTGGAAGGCAAATATTGTAAATAACAAATGCACCCCCTTCCTCCTTTTCCTAGCTTTTATCTGAGCTGACACCCCTGGTATTGAATATCCCTTTAGCTAATTTGGGGAAGCTGTCTGGTTGTGTCCCCTCCCAGCATCCCGGCCACTCCCAGCCCCTGGATGAGGGGAATGGAGGGACAGAGCTGATGCTGTGCCAGCCCTGCCCAGCAGGAACACTGGGGTGTTTCTTTCACTTATCACCCTAACACTTAGGGTGTTCCCAACACCTTTCCAGCTCCCAGTGCAAAGCCCAGCACTGGGAGAGCTGCTGTGGGAAAATGAGCTCCAGCTCAGCAAGACCCAGCACAGGGCTGAGCACCCCCAGCTCTCCCAGCCTGGCTCCAGAGCAGAGGGGCTCCAGCCCTCCAAATATTTTCCTGGTCCTTCTCTGGATGTAACCAGTTTGAAGGGCATCTCTGAATGTGCCTGACCCAACCATCTGCTCACAGCACGATTTAATTAAATTAAACTAAAATTAAACATCACTGTTTAATCAGAGTGCTCAGAGCCTCGCTGCATCAAATTCTGAGTTCCTCACAGGTCACCCCTGAACTCAGGCTCAGTCTAACCCTAGACATGACCTCCACAAAGCAGAGTGGGTCATGCAGTACTTGAATGAAGAAGGGAGAGTTCTGCCCTATTTATAGGGATCAATAATATGCACTCAAAAGGAAGAAAATACATTCTCTCCAGAAAGATAAATAAATAAATAAATAAACAAATAAATAAATAGCAATCTTATTTTTCTGAGGCATCATAAAATTAATTGATGGCAATTAAAAAAAAAATAAAAAAAAGCATAAAGTTCTCTTTTAACTGACAGCATGTCCAGTCAGGACTCTGGAGCTCCAGCACTTGGATGGTTTCTGTGGCCGCTCCATCCCTGGAAGTGTCCAAGGCCAGGCTGGACAGGGCTTGGAGTAACCTGGGATAGTGGGAGGTGTCCCTGCCCATGGCAGGGGGTGGAACAGGATGGACTTTAAGGTCCTTTCCCACCCAAACCCTTGGGTGACCTCTCCTCCCCCTCCAGACGGAAGAAGGCGCGCACAGAAGGCGAGGAGGGCTCCTACGACCCGTACGACTTCAGCGACGCCGAGGAGGAGATGCCACAGGGTGAGTCCCTGGGTTTGGTGACACCTGGCTCCTTGAGGGGGCTGTGGGTCTGCAGAGCCATGCTGTGATTCTAAAACACTCTTTGAAGTGTCGTCAAATGCCAACACATTCAGATTTGGGCACCTGAAGAATGTCAGCCGGATAAAGTAATTAAATAGCAATTTACATTCAAGAAAGCTCTCACCAGAGCCAAGAGAAGGGGCAGGTTTCATTTCAAAAGGCTTTTGGTAATCTTTATTTTTTTTGTTTGTTTGTTTGCTTTTGGTTTTTGTTTCAGTAAGCCTTTTTTAGTCCCAGCTTCCAGATCTCTAGCTAAGAGAAAGCTTTGTGCCAGAATAAGGCAGATCCCGTGAGGGAACTTCTAATCTCATGGGGAAAATCATAGTAATCTTCTTTCTTTTTCTTTTTTTCTTCACTTCAGAGCATTAAGAATTATAAAATAATTACTTGGAACTTGGAAAAAAACCCAGAAAATCAGAAATCAGAAATTCCAAGAGGCACATTTTCTCCTCAGACCTTCACATCTTGCCTCACAACTGCCAACAAATGCATTCGTGCCTCGATATAAACCATGGAAAGATTTTATTTTTTTTGCCATTGCAATGTTGTGGTGCATCAGCCACGTACGAATGCTAAACTATTCACCTTTCAACTACCCAGGTAACCCAAACCACTGACGCATTTAAGGTAGACAATTCAGGGTCAGGCTGGTTGAACCTGACCTTCCGCTGCCTTGTAGACTTTCAAAAACGTATTTTGCTTCTAAAATTGGCAATTTAACTGACCCACTTTGAAAGGATATTTCAGTAAAAGGCATTAGAGAAAACCCCTTCTGAGGAGACTGTTTCCTTTAACCTGCACACCTCTAACTTGAAGAGGGAAACTGAAGTATACATTTAATTTCAGAAACATCAGCATCTTTTAAAACAAGCGGATGTAGGTCATGGGTATCCCAGAACCCGCAAACTAAATTCTACCCTTATTTGCATCCTCCTTTGGATGGCACAAGGTGAGTAAAATTTGGACTTAGGTATAAATACTAAGCAAATATAAAATTCTGTACCTTCTGCACATCTTTTTATTAAAACACTAAAATTAGACCTGGGAAAAGTTCTGATCAGCAGCTGGAGGATGTTACATTGAGTATGACTTTATGGGGCACATCTGGGCTACTCCTAACCCACTGTCAGAGCAAAATGATGGGAGTATTTCCTAAAAAAATAAACAGCAGAGAATAGACCTGATGTTATAGAATCCTGGAATCATGGAATGGTTTGGGTGGGAAGGAACCTTGAATATAACCCAGTTCCAACCCTCTGCCATGGGCAGGAACACCTTCCACTATCCCAGGGTGCTCCAAGCCCTGTCCAACCTGGCCTTGGACACTTCCAGGGATCCAGGGACAGCCACAGCTTCTCTGGGTAATGCGCATCTTGTGTCATTTTGCATCTCTTAGCCTTCCCAAAGTTTCTCTGGAGCCCCTCTGTCCTCTCCCTAACTTAGGAGCTGGGAGTTTAACTACATCCATCACACTTCCCAAACTCCTTTCCTTAGAAACAAAACACTGCCTCACAGCACAAGAGAAGGAAAATGAAAGCAAAATGAAAAGGTGGCAAGCTCAAAACAAAGCTCACTCTTTTTTTTCATCTCTGTGGACAGTGACTGACTTTTGGCAGCTCACTATCACCAAGCATTCTGATCATCACTGAGATATCACACCTGAGGTTTAACCATGAGTAAAAATAGCCCAGCTCAGAGAAGAGGACATTGCTCCTCAGACATCAGGAAAAATTACAGCCCATGGGAAGAATATGAGAGCAATTTGGCAGTGGTCATCTGTCCAACATCTGCCCAAATCTGGGGTGAAAAGACATCAGACTGACCAAGGAGGGAACAGATCCAAATGTGCCAGCGACATTTGGGTCTGATACCTATGGCATCCCAATTTAAAACTGAATAGCTGGCACCCACAGACTTGCAACATTTGTGGCTTTGTCACCATTGAGTGACATGGCTCAAGGAATGACATCATCTAAGATATATCCTGTATTCCACCTGTGTTAATGGAACCTATACACATACACTTCTTAATTTAGGTTATGGTCAGAAACCACAGTTAAGGTTGGGGGGAAAAACACCTACTCCAAATCATTTAGCACAGCACAGAAACCCTTATAAAAGGTCCAGCAGCAGATGTGCCCAGACACCTTCACCTCAGCAGAGCCCAGCACAAGCATTAGAAGTAAGAGAAGGAAGGAAGATGTCTCCAACTTTTTGCACTTCTCTGGTAAGAACTTGAATTATGACTTTATTTTTCCCCAATTCGACAGAGACATATTTAAATTATAATAGATGGAATAGGAATCTGCACTCACCTTTAAAATGCTACTTTAAATCATTAATAATTAAAAATAACTAAAATGTGAAAATGCTGGTGGGGCAGCAATGAGACCGTACATCAGTGACATGGGCTCCCACAACGTTCTGTGAGGCAAGAAATACATTCAAAATTCAACTTTAGAGTGTCTTTCTTTTTATTATACCCTTTCTACTATCTTCTGCATTATATTATTTTCTATAATTTAACATTACAGCCAGATTACAACTGGGTATATACATAACTGTCAGCACTGCGAGAATCAATTAACGGGAATAAAAGTGGATGTGACACACGGCATATTTTTCCATATTTTTCCATAATTACTCCAGCCTGAAGTAGGGGTTTCAACCACCAGTGAGGCTGACTGTGGATGAATTTCACACCTGTCTTAAATGTACAAATCTCTCCAGCTCAGACCCCTGCTCCTCGTGCTGCTGGCCGTGCTGTCAGCCAGCAGTCCTGCCCATGGGAAGGTGATCAAACCTGGGCTCAAGCCAGAGAATCTCTTCAAGCAAGCATCTGCTGGATGCCCGACCCAAAAAGACTCAAATTTCCCCCAAACTGTGAGAGTCAACCTCAGCATCAGCAACACGAACCAGGACACCAAAGCCAGCCTGGACATCAGCAGCCGCTCTCTGGCTCCGTGGGATTACAGGTATGATCCCCAGCCCTATGGCCTGGAAAAACACTGGGTGCCCCTAGCCAAGAAAAATCCTTCAATCTCTATTTTCAGTGCTTCACAGCTGAGAGATTTTGGAAATATGAGGGTATCCACAGTCCCTGTGATCCTCTTTGAAAGAGAACCAGTGCAGAAAGCAGCACAAAAGAAACACGTGGCCTAGGCAATATGCAGAAGGCAAAGCAAATGGCTTTTAAAATTAAATTAATTAATTTTTATACTAGGGCAAGCTTTATCTTCAAAAGCATTCTTTACCTAAAACATCATTAAAAAAAAATACATCAGAGGGTTAATATTGCACCAAATTTAGTGGTGGTTCAACACCAACATGTCATGTTTTGGGGAGGAACTGAAGGTTTTGGGGTCTGTTAGTTGGAGTGACATGTTGGGGAGCTCAAATCATTTCTGATCAAAGTCAGTGCCTGCTTGAAGCAAGTCCTTTGCAAAGGCAGTTGCATGCAGCCATACATTTAAAAATATCCAGTATTTAGTGAATTACATTTTATTTCGGAAAAACCTACTCTTTTGGGGAATCTGCTGTCCCTCCATGGGCAATACACCCCAAGATGCACAGGTTCCCAAGCAGGGAGCCCATAGTCTTCCAGACCATCATGCCTGTGGATTCAAACACCCCCTTCCCTGCCAACCCCCAGGATTGACGAGGACCACGACCGCTTCCCGCGGCTGATCGCGGACGCCGAGTGCCGCCACTCCCGGTGCGTGAACCCCGAGGGGCAGCTGGACCACAGCCTCAACTCCGTCCCCATCAGGCAGGAGATCCTGGTCCTGCGCAGGGAGCAGAGGGGCTGCCAGCAATCCTACAGGCTGGAGAAGAAAACCATCACGGTGGGCTGCACGTGTGTCACCCCCCTGGTCCAGCACCAGGCCTGAAGGGAGCCGGAGCTGCAAGAGCAAGGAGCCACAGAGAATTCCTTGCATGGAAGGGGCCTGATCCAGCCTCCAAAAAAGCTGAATCAAGCCATAAAATTTGTCAAGAATGCATCAGAATATGTATTTCAGAATATACTGAAAATCAGGTGTCTAGGTTAAAAAACCTTAATGTTTTCCCCCAAGATCTTGAACTCCAAAAATTCAGAATCCAGACAGCTGCATGTGCCTGGCTGAAAAGTAATGGGAATTTTACCCATCCTTAGTTTACACTTTGAAATGTCTATTTATGTAAATCTATTTATGCTGGTGGAAAACATGATAATAATGTATAATCCTAATATATATATATTTTTTTAAGTATTAAGGTAATGTTTATTTATCTTTGTGTAATAAAAAAGTCAGTGAAAAAATTCTTTGGTATTCTTCTTTCTTGCTAAAGAAGTGTTCCTGCTAAGGCAAGAAATCACTTAATCATGACCATAAAAGAGATTTATATGATGCTAAAGCCCTAAATTCTCTTGATAACATCTACCTCAGCAACAGTAGAATGTAAAGCCCAAGGGAAAAAAAATGGGGAAAAACACCATTTTACCAATAGAGAAGTTAAGATACCTGGGAAAAAATTATTTATAAAGTAGGCTTCAAAGAGACTCACATTAAAAACAGACAAGCAAAAAAAAAAAATTATACTGGGTAATTATCCAGTTTTCCACTTAATTATCAGATTGGAAAAGGATTTGAAAAAGATGGGTTCAACACAACGCTTTGAATACTTCTTTGGGGGTAAAGAAACTCCCTCTCCTAAAACAGTGAGTGCATTTCCACTGCTGAGTTTTAACTTCACTCCAACATTATCTGTGAATCTCAGCCCAGAGCTGAAGACACCACCTGGGCACTCTGAAGAAGCTCAGGAGAGTCAGGTGGGTGACTGAAGCAATTCAGCACATCTGGCTGATTGCAGTTGTGATTTTCTCTGTGCTCATGCCCCTCCAATTCAGCACTGAGATGTGGAGCACCCTGACGCAGCACTTCAGCTGTGGTTGGATGGGGTTTGTGTGGGTGGGTGTCTGGCGCAGCAGGTGGGTTTGTTTAAAGCACACTTGGGTTAAAAGCGCTCCAGTGAACATGTTCCATGTTTCAGAGGGCAAGGCTGGCTGCTGAAGATGTGGATGCTTTGTTTGCTGCTGTCTCAGGAGTTGTGGCCCTGCTGAGGCACTGGCAAGGCGAATGCAGCAGCAGATACAGAGCTTGGAGAGACACAGAGCTCAGGGCTGAGAGTCTCTAACGAGAGGGAAGGTGCTCTCACGTGAAAGCATCTTTGCCAAATCCAGCTGTGATCATCCCAACTTTTGCTACTGAGGATTATTTCCTCCAGCTGTTCCAGTGAGCCCAAACCCTCCCTAACCTGCTCTAGGTGGGTCAGCCTGTAACCTAAACCCACAGCACAGCCACACCACTGCCTGACCTGGCAGATAAACACTGGACCAAGGAAACACTGATGAACTCAGGCTGACCACAGTGCCTGCAATCACAACAATGAACTCCTGGCCACACCTTTAACTACCTTCAAACACTGATCTAACTTTGCCTAATAGCAATCTAGAAGTGTGTATGGTCCTAACTTAGCACTTTCTGACCTTATCTCTAAGGAAGAATAACCCCAGTTATTCTTCCTTAATGTCTCCTGCAGGTCCTGAAGTTTAACCCAGCTGACCATCCCACAAGTATGAAGCATGAATGGATTAAAAAAAAATAAATAAAAAGCCAAAAAAAACCCTAAACCAATAAACATCAAGGAACACTCATCCTTCAAGGTTTTCAAAGATTCATGTAAATATCAGTCCAGAGAGATTGAAACAGGGCTGACTTCCTTGTCGTTTAGACAATCTCTTAATATCCTACCACTCCTAGGATGAGTTTTGTCAAATTGCCTGCAATTAGCCCAAGTAACTTCTAACAGTTAAAATCACAGAAAGTCCAACCCTTTATTCTCTGGAAGTCATGCACCACTAGCTGGGGTTGGCACATGTGTAGTGGGGACTGGAAAATGCTGAGAGAGCTATGCTGAGGTGGAAAAACTCAGAACCAGGTCAGAAAGAGATGACACAGCTGGAGCATTGAAAAGCCAACAGCTTTCTGCTGACAGACTTCACAGATCAGCATCATCATCATGGAATGGTTTGGGTTGGAAGGACCTTAAAGGTAATTTAGTTCCAACCCCCCCTGCCATGGGTAGGGACACCTTCCACTACTCCAGGTTGCTCCAAGCCCCATCCAACCTGGCCTTCATGAAGATAAGCCAGTCTCCCTTTCACCAGCATGATTTTTGTTGAACCATTTACCAACCCAGCTAAATCTGAGCCTTAGGACAGAACCACTTTTTATTTATTTGGACAACTCTGTGCTCACAGCTACAGGCTGCTTGAGTGTTCTACCTGCCCCTGCAGAAGTATTTAATAGGTTAATTAATAAGCTGGATTCATAGGGTCAGAGGACTGTTTTCTTTCCTACTTCAAGTTCTCTCCTAACTCCTGGCACCATGAGCCAAGAGATTTTCCTTCACTGATTTCCTTCCTCGCTGTGTTCAGTTGGAAAGGTGCAGAATAATCCCAAACCAATGCATCCTGGCAAGGGTGACCTCATCAGTGTCCTTGTTCTTCTACAGTCAATAATGATCACAATGAGAGACCAAAGAGAGTAGAAATCCTCTTTCACCCATCCACAGCTTGAGGTTCTACAGGTAAAGGTTGTTTCTCCTTGTTTTCAAGAGTTTCAGTGCAAATTTCTGCTAATTTGGTGCTTTTAAATGATATTGGAGGGAGGGGGGGTGGAATTGCTGCAAAACCCTCTCCAACATAAAAGTTTCCAGTCCAGCACTTGTCCCCATCTCAGTTTCATGTCAGTCTGCAAAGCCTGAGCAACATGTGCAAATCATCAACCTGTGAGTAAAACCCAGCAGAAAGGGAAGTTTGAGATTGGCTTTTTGCAGATAATCACGCTCATCATTGCCACTTATCAAAGCAATCTGGATAGAAACCAGATGCTTGTAAAAGGTGCTGCAGATTCAGCTGTAACGAGGCCAAGAATACAAATTTCAGAAGTCTGAAATAAAAAGCCACCCCGAAAAATGATGGGGTCGAGTTAGAGAGGAGATAAATCATCTCTCTCCATTTACCAGAACTGGGAACCTCGACCATGATACAAATATTTGTGCTTACTAAGAGTGCAGATAAAACAGAAACAAGATGGTTTGTACTGATTTTACTCACTCTTAGAAAGCTGTGCCCAGAAAACAGTGTTTTGTCAGTCTATGACCCCCAAAGAGAGTCAAACATATTTTTAATATTTTGTTGAAGTTATAGAAAATGGTAGAAAAGCTGAGCCACTTTTCTGAAGGGAGGATAAATAAGCAGTTACACCAAAAGCAAGAAGGGATTTTTCTGAAGAGCTGAGCACCTGAACCTGCTGCCACTAGCCAGCCCTGGAAGTGTGGGGAATAATTAGAAAATATGAAAAGTGTTTTTAATCCTAGAATATCCTCATTTGGAAGTGACTCACAAGGACCACTGAAGTCCAGCTCCTGGAACTCCTCTTTGTGAGCAGCAAAGGCAGAAAGTGTAGTTTGTGTCTGGTGCTGAGCCTGGCTGGCATCTTCTCAGCTCCTGAGAGCCTCCTCCCATCCCCACCAGCAGCTCTGGCTCTGACAAGTGGTACCAGACAGATCACAGACATTTTAAGCAGGTTTGGGACTTTTTTGTCACTGCCTTGGAACAGTGCTGTGGAAAATGCAGAATCAGCCCACTCCTTCTTGAGCAGAAGGTTAAAAATAAAATCAAAGAAGGAAAAGGGAGAAGGAGACAAAAGGAGATTGTGGTTTTATAGAACGGTTTGGGTTGGAAAAGACATTAAAGATCATCCAGTTCCACCCCCTGCCATGGGCAAGGGCACCTTCCACGATCCCAGGTTGCTCCAAGCCCTGTCCAGTGTGACCCAGAACACTTCCAGGGATGGAACAGCCACAGCTTCTCTCTGCCACTGCCTCACCACTGTCACAGGGAAGGTCAGGGAAGGTCTCCTGTTTTGGAGGTGATGGTGACATGGGAGCAGGTTTCTGGACTGGTTTCTTGGGCCATCTCCAGAACCTGCAGCTGATACAGAAACTCATCCTATCATCTATACCCATCATGTTGGCACCAACCCACAGATCCCCACAGGACTGACCAGAGAATTGCTCTTACTGAGAATTTCTGGACTGATTAGAAAATTGCTCATCGCCTTAAAATTTTGCCTGTAATGTCAAACTCCCAATAAACCATGCTGATTTTCCAGCCATTAGCCCTCTGGCTTACCAAACAGATAATTCTTGGATTTTTTTCAACCTTTTAGTTTTCAACCTTTGCATTCTTTACATATTTAATTTTATAACACTTTCCAAAGCAATGATTTTTGTGGAAGAGGTTGCTGTGGCCTGCAGTCCCTTTGGACACTCCCAGGAGCACCTGCCTGTGGCCTGGGGTCCAAAGAGGCCTGAGATGCTTTCTGGTCATCACGTTCACAGGTGACAGCACAGGCCTGGGAGGAGACATCTGCCTGTGCAGGGGGATCTGCTCTGTGCTCTATCCAACATCCCATGGGAGCTGCCAGAACACACAGCCAAGGGGAGCAGCGAGCAGAAAACAAAGGTTGAGGTTAGGGAGAGGAAATCAGAGGAGAAAAGGAGTAGGAAAGGCCACTCAGATACCGACCTGTGGCTGGAGGCAGCTTGACCCAGCAGGTTACAAGAAGGCACCGTGGCACTGCTGCTGCACCTCCAGCTGTGTCTTCTCTGTCTGGTAAAACAACCCCGTCCCTGCAGGCTGCTCCAAGCCCCTTTTCAGAGCCAGAGATGCCCAGCTGGACACTCAGGGTCTGGGTCCACTGCTGCAAAGGGAACAAACCAAGCAAAGCCTTTAGCAAAGGCTGTGAATTGCACTTGCTCTCATTTCTGATATGACTGTGCTGTTTATAAGAAGCATAAATTTGTTTGTCTTGGTCTCTGAATCACAGAATCACAGGGTGGTTTATGTTGGAAAGGACCTTAAAGATCATCTAAACCCCCAAATTAATAGATTGCTGGCAGCAGACACCAGCACCCAAAAAATAACCAGGCTTGTATTTACAAGCTGCTGCACTCTAAGAACGATGCCATCAGGAGGAAACAAACCCCACATACAAGCAATGCCTCCCTGAGTGGTGTGTGGTTTGCAGTTGAGACCTCTGGCTGCCAAACCTCATGGCCCACAGGTGAGATTCCTTAATTAGCCATCTATGTATTTGCCTAATTAGCTACTTCATTATCCATCCAATTAGGATCACTCTTAGGGTAAGCTGGTGGGTGTTGAGGAGCATCAGCACAGGATGATGCCATGAACCCAGTGTCAAAGTAATTATGACTGAGAGGAGAGATGTAGGGTAGTTTTCTCCCAGAAAAACAAGTGAGGGCAGCCCCACAAGGCAGGTCTGTGGAGAGAAGTAGGTCAGGAGTGAGAAGTGGGTTGCGATTTCCTGGTCAGCGGTTACTGAGAGAGGCGAGCAGGAGACGCCTCCCTGGGCTGGCTCTGCACCACATGAAGAGCTCAGCGGTCATAACGAAACAGCTGCTGCCACAAAGGGGTGCAGATGCTCCTAACTGAATGCAAAGGGCACTCAGGGATTGTTGAGGTGGCTCCCAGTGACCCACAGGGCACAGAAGGCTCCTGACTCAACTAAAAGCACCAGAGGAGTCATCGTGGAATCGTAGAATCATAGCAATGAGGAATCATGGAATGTTTTGGAAGGAACCTCAAAGAGCATCTCATTCCACCCCCTGCCATGGGCAGGGACACCTTCCACTATCCCAAGTGGCCCAAAGTGCCATCAAACCTGGCCTTGGTTCATTTAGATCCAACAGCTTGCCTGGCCAACCTTGCAGAGAAAACCCAGGGTCTACCTGCACCAGGTGGATCAAACTTAAAGTGGTTTCTGTGCAGTCAAAACGAAATACGAGAATGTTTGCACAGGTTTGTCCTCATTTGAATGAAAAAGGAAATACAAGCTTAAAAACTCCTGCAGCAGAAACAAAAGTCAGAGGTCTGAGAGCCTGGCTCAGCTCTGGCTGCAAGAGGAGCAATGTCAAAAAAAGCAACATTGCAGTAATTTGATGAAATAGTAGATGGTTATGGGATCATGGAATATCCTCAGGGACACAGAAGGATCATCCAGTCCAGCTCCTTAACAGTGGGCTGTGCCAGGCTGTGCTCCTTGTGCAGCTCAGGGAGGGAAAGGACAATTCCTCATTTCCTGAGGCAGGACAGCCCAGCTCAGCAGGAAAGCACACCCTGCAGGTACAATTCCTGGTTCCTTGATTTGGGGGATCTTCATCCAGCACTTTAACCCCAGCACCTGTGAATGACCTGGCTGAGGAGCAGTGGCATGAAGCCCTCTGACACCTCCCTGCATTCCTGCTCAGCCAACCATTCAGCTGGGGGAGGAGAAGGTTGTTTTTAGGGATGAAAGCTTGGCTGGAAGAAGGAAGGACAGACCTTTCCCAGCCCTGAAGAACCATCCCAAATTCTGGCTGCAGCCCAAGAATGTGACACCCCCTGTTTCTTTTCCCACCATCCTTAGAGACCATCCAGAGGTCAAAAAAACCTCATTCCATTGCCACCACTGCCTGCAGAACCTCCCTTTACTCCTTCCAGCCTCTTCTTTGCATCTTTCCATCTGTTTAGGCTGCAAGTTCTCTTCTGCTGCCTCTTGCTCATCTCACTTCACAGGAAAATGCCTGATCTGTGCTGAAATCTCAGTGCTACTGCAGCACAAACCCATTCTCTGTGTCTGTTGTCATTCTGAAATACCACGAAAAACCTTTTCTTTAAATAAAATATGATTTTTATTCAGCAGATAAGTTATTGAATAAATACAGATTAATTTTATCTTTTTTTTTGTACTCTGAGCACACACAGAGCAATAAATACAGCCATAAATAGAAGACATAAATAGAAATACAGGTATCTGTTGGTTCTTTAACGTTTTAGCGCTCAACAAGTGGAATCAATCGCCTCTCAAAATGTTTTGCAATAAATCAACTGCAGCAGTGACATAAACTCAGACTGTGGTGACAACCAGGCCTGGTGGCACCAATGTCTGACTGACACCAGTAATATCCCAGTGAGCAGGGATGGCCAGAGGAATGGGATAGGGATGAGGAAGGGAGGGAGAAGGTGCAAGATGAAGTTTTTTGTGGCAGTGCTGGTGGGCTTGTACTCAATTAGAGCAATTTGCTGCCAAGGAGAGCTTTGGAAAATATAATTTGTTTGATTCACCAAACTGTTATAAACCACAATGAAAAATAAATTTTTAAAAAGCACTGCTTCCCCCTCTGACTGCTTGGGGGAGTCTTCCTCCTCTCCATCACCAGCTACCTATAACTCCCATCCTCAAATCCATAAATGAACAACAGCAAGAACCATGACCTTCAGGAGACAGTTTGCTCCGATTTGGGAGGGGAACAATGTGGAACCCCTGGGACGCGAGGCGGGCGGCTGTGGGATTTCACCAGGGGGATTTTTATGGGAATTAATTGCTCTCCCAGTGCTGCCTGCCCTGATGGCTGCTGCTAGGACTGGTGCTGGATGACGGGAGTGACGCAGGTGCAGCCCACGGTGATCACCCTCTTCTCCAGGCGGTAGGAGGGGACGCAGCCGCGCTGCTCCCGCCGCAGCACCAGGATCTCCTGCTTGATGGGCACCGAGTTGAGGCTGTGGTCCTCCTGCCCCAGGGGGCTCACACAGCCCGACAGGCGGCACTGGGCGTCCGCAATCACCCGTGGGAAGCGGTTGGGATCCTCGTCCAGCCTGGGGATGGGGACACAAAACCGATTTATGCACTTGGACATCGTGGTTTGGCAGGATCTTCTTGTTTATATCTCCATCATCCTGTTCATTCTCACTGTGAGATGCAAAGGATTTCCTTACCCTCAACGTTTTCACAATGATTTCCTAGAAATGGAATCCGCATTGGGAGGGTAATATTGCTGCATCACTCTTTAGGAGCTGATGAATGGAGTGGAGCTGGGTTAAATAACACAGAACTCACAACTGGCCTATATTAATTTTTGTTTGGTTTTAATTTCAGCATTTGGATGTTTTCTCCGGTTAGGAAAATGTGAAATGTCAATGTGCTCATTCTTTTCCTAGAGGAATAATTAATTTCATCATTATTTCAACCCCATACAGCACTACAGGCTTGTGGCAGAGGGGTCAGAAAGCTGCTCAGAGGAGCTGGGGAAGGGGCTGGAGCCCAAGGAGGGGCTGAGGGAGCTGGGAAAGGGGCTCAGCCTGGAGAAAAGGAGGCTCAGGGGGCCCTTCTGGCTCTGCACAACTCCCTGACAGGAGGGGACAGCCAGGTGGGATCAGGCTCTGCTCCCAGGGAACAGGGACAGGAGGAAATCACCTCCAATTGCTCCAGGGAAGGTCCAGATTGGATATTAAGAAAAATTTCTTCCCTGAAAGGGTTGATAAGGCATGACACAGCTGCCCAGGGTAGCGGTGGAGTCCCCATCCCTGCAGGGATTTAAGAGCCATGTGCATGTGGCACTTGGGGACACGGGTCAGTGGTGGCCTTGGCAGTGCTGGGGGAATGGCTGGACTCAGTGATCTCAGAGGGCTTTTCCAGCCTAAATGGTTCTGTGACTGATAAAGACTGACAAGATGATTAGAAACCATTCCAGTGATCCCCCCCTTGCACTGCAAAGCTCCTCTCGAAGAAATCTCACCCAGCATTGAAAGGTCAGGGTGTGTCAAGAAGCGTTTGCAATATTCATGGGACTCTGGACATATGCTGAGAATGCTCCACAGTCACCACAAAAACCCATCTGTGACACAGCCCTCCCAAATTAGAGAACAGCTGAACGGTTACCTGTAATCCCAAGGAGCCAGAGAGCGGTTCCTGACGTCGTGGACCATCCCAAAGGCGTGATCTGAGTTGCTGATCCGAATGTCAACTTTCACTGTTGTAGGGAATTTGGGATCCTTTTGGTTCAGGCAACCTTCCCTCAGCCTCGCAGAGGCTCCGGCCTTTCTGGGGGGTGAGCTCCTCACGGTGAGGGCTAAAACCAGCACCAAAACCAGTGATGTGAACTGGGAGAGAGAAAAGTGTCATTAGTTCTGCCCTGTCAGGAAAGAGAGAGCACAAAGACCCAAGTCTCGGTTAGACTGGACCACCACTGGGCCATCTTCAACATTTGTGTGAAACGGGCCAAGAGGAGCGAGCAGCAAAATAATGTTAATAAAACTCATCATAACTCATGCTAAACTCTGATTTAAATTCTGGTTCATGGCTGATTCTGCACCAAGAAGAGCATCTGTCCAACAAGCTGTGGAGATCCTACTCTGCAGTCACGCAGCACCATCTTTTCATCTATAAATTGGGGTAAGGACTCAGCTGACCCCTTGCCTTTAAAACCTTGCCCAGCCACAGCTTTCTCAGGACAGTAAAAGCTGGCCACAGCCATAAACCCAAAACAAAAACCCACAGCCATCTGCTAGAAATACTCCTCTTCCCAAGAAAATCTGGGATTCTTGGGCCATTTCCAGTAGGGAGTTTTAGTAAATAATAGAATCACAGAATATCCTAAACTGAAAGGGAAACCACAAGGATCATGAACTCCAGTTCCTAAAAAGAAGACAAAATAAATGCAAGGCTTTTAAGAAAATCAAAGGAGCTGATAGTGCTGCAAATTCTACCCAGGCTGAAATTCAAATGCCTAGGTATCCACAGTGAAAATTTTGATAACTTTGCAAAAAGGACCCTGCCAATCCCACATGGGCAGTGCTGAGGGAGAGATAAATAAATAATGGCTAGAACACCACACCCTCGTCACTCAATCACCAAGCAGCTGCATCAGACACACCAGCATCCCATTCAGCTCCCAGCAGGGCTAGAAGGGTTTTCTGCACAAATCAGGGGACCTGCACTCTGCTTTCTCTCTTGCAGCAAATATATCTTATCCTTTATTTTAAAATGGAAGTACTTACCCCAGCAGAGCTGGTGAAAGCCATGGTAACTTCCCTGCTGCTTCTTATTTTAGGGTGACAGGACAAGAGAATTCTCCTTCTCTGAGACCCTTTCAACCCTGCTTGTGTCTCAGGAGCAGTTGTGCTCTCCATTTTATAGCAAAGCTGGGGCACTGCCACCCTTTCCATTGCAGCACAGCTGACTTACCTGACCCGAGGTTAGGAGCTGATATTGCAATTTTTAGACCACTTCCTCCCATCTACCTCCAAAAAAGGGACAAGCAGATGCTACTACCAGCATCCCAAATCAGCCAGTATCATTTATTCAGGCAGATCAAGAGATAAGGAAAGAAAAAAAAACGAAAACCAAAAAGCCCCAAACTGTTCAGGCAAGTGTTGTTTTTTTTGGGTTTTTTTTTCACTCTTTCCCACCCCCCTCTTTCTAATAATAGTGTTCTTTCACCACAAACACGTGGGGATGCACTTCCACATGCCTCAAACAAGCCCAGCAGCAGAGATCAGCGAGCCACAAAGTCAGGCACCCACCAGGGGCTTGAAAATGAGGGCAGGACATGGAACTTCACCATTTAACCTCCCTCCAAGTGCACAACCCACACCCACCTCGCCTGAGGGATCCCTGTGTCCTGCAGGGACTGGGCAGGGGAAGAAGAGTGGGTGCCATGGGGAATTCCTGCTGGGGATATCGGGGCAGCAGGAGCTGGGATACCATCCCCACTGTGGTGACACATGGTGAATTCTGAGAACTCATACATGCCCTGTTAGGGCCCTGACCACCTTCACTGGCCTTCACCACCACCAGGAGCCCCATCCTGGCTCAGCTTTGCCCCCAGTCCCTGCCTGAGCTGTGCTGTTGGAATGCTGCTCTCCTTCTCTGGCCCTGTAACCTGGGTGGACCTTGGAGCAGCACATCTCCTGGAGGGGCTCCTTGGACAGACACGGTGGCAAACGGAGCTGGGGAAGGGGCTGGAGCACCAGGAGGATTTATGGAATAATCCAGAGCTAATCCATCTTGTTATCTTTAGCACTCACACAGTTTCTTACTGATCCACATTTATCCTTTTCTTTGCAAACTTTGCTCCTGCTCCTGTACATCCCATAAGTCTTGTACAATCCCAAAACATTCTAAATTTGTCTCTTGGCCCTGTAGCCAGCAAGGTGGTGTGAGGAAAGCCTCTCCTGACTTGTCTGGTGAGACTCACGTGGGATATGGTGGGGCTTGGGTTGATCATTGTCCTTGAACAGCCCTGAAAGAGCTGGGTCAGAAGCTTGAAATCCTCCACCTGGTCCTGTTCCTTTGTGCTCATGGAAGATTTAATCCCTCTGCATCACACAATCTTCACTTAATAATTAAAAGGAGAGGGAGGCATGAAAATAGAAGTGGAAACAGGATTCTGCATCCTGTGATCCAGAAAGGAGCAGCCACCAACTGGAAAGCAGAAAGTGGGGCTTCCCTGGAGCACCAGGGGGTCTATTTGGGAGTAAAAGCTATTTTTATGGCAGAAAAAACCTTTACATAACAACCTTATAGAATTTATTTGTGCAGAAAAGCCCTGAGAGAAACCTTTCCCAAAGCTATGTAGCCAAGCTGGAAGGAAAGGACTTCACACAAATTCATCTTCAGCCATCCAGGAAATCAACAGATTCATGATATTTTCAGTCCTACAAAAAAAAAAAAAAAAATCAGAAACCTCTTACAAATCCATTGAACTTTCCAATGAGGAGGGACTAATGGTCCCTGCTCTGTCACCTCTCTTGAATCACAGCAGCAGAAATCTCCATCGACTGATGCTTTACATCACTGCAGGATGTTGTCACGACTTTGTGGTCTGGTTCAACCGGCAGCTCTGAGCCCAGTGACTCTCCTCATGTACATTTGTCACATTTCAGGTTACCAAGTCCACCTGAGGCAACACCAGTGCCGTGACACACGTTCCCATTCTGACTGTCCCATGTATTCACCAGCGCATCTACTGAGCTGCGACACAGAGTGAGGAAGAGCAGGAGAGGGTAGAATTACCAGAAATCCACTTTTTTAGCCCAGAAGCTGACCTCCTTTTTTTCCCCCTGAGGGCTTGCCATGAAAGGAAAGGGCACTGCCATGTAAATGGGCTGGATTGTGCAGGCACAGGGTTGAGTGGAAATGGTTACGTGCGATGAAGCAATGACGTTATCACGCCAAGTACCGGGTTATGAACCCCCACCACCACTTTCCACTCACTTCTTGTGTCTTCAGCAGCTTGTTACTTCAGCAGGGATTCCCTCTTTGACCCAGAATTTCCTACAACTTCCTACTACTTCCTACAACTAAGCTTGGCTTGAGCTGAAGTTCACTAAAAATATTTAATCAAAAAGAGGCCACCAACCATGAATCATCTCAAGGGAGGAAAAATACTTTTATTCATAGAATCACGGAATGGCTCTGGCGGGAAGGGACTGTAAAGATCATACAGTTCCAATTGCCTGCCATGGTTAAGGACACCTTCCACTATCCCAGGTTGCTCCAAGCCCTGGCCTTGGACACTTCCAGGGATCCAGGGACAGCCACAGCTTCTCTGGGCACTCTGTGCCAGAGCCTCCCCACCCGCACAGGGAAGATCTTTTCCCTTATATATAGAAATATAAAGTCACCTCAAAAAGATTTTCCCTCACACACATCAAGGGCTTGGAGCATGGATGAGGACTCAGAGATAAAAGACTATTTTAATTCCACTCACAAGAACTCTTCAACTCCTGAGTTCCTGTAAGGAAACAGCACTGTTTGCACTGCAGGATATGTTACACACCTGGGTTCAGGTTTTCATGGATCACAGAATCACAAGGACCTCAAAGACCATCCAGTCCCACCCCTGCCATGGGAAGAGACACCTTCCACTAGACCAGGTGCTCAGAGCACCTTCCACAGCCTGCAGCAGCTGAAGGCTGAAACTGCAGCCTCCAAAATCTCCCGATGCAAGGGTCGAATAAAAATTTCAGTGGCAGCACAGGACACGGCTTGTACTTCCAGCAGCTTGTTCCTGCCTCTCCAGCCACCTCTGGCAGTTTTCCCCTTGTTGACAAAGGCCCCTCTCCCAGTTGCCCAGGATGTACCGAGGTGGCCTCCAGCACACCCCAGAGTCACCCACAGCCTCCAGCCCCGGGCTGTGACCCGATTTCTCTGCCCTGGGGCTCCTCCTGGTGTCCTCTCAAGGGAAATTCAGTATTCCAGTATTTCAGTATTCCAGCTGTAAGGGCAGGGGAAGCTCAAAATCATGGAATCATGGAATTATGGAATTGGCAGGATTACCTTCCCTGATCCCAGGCTGCTCCAAGCCCCATCCAATTTGGCTTTGGACACTTCCAGGGATTCAGGGGCCTCCCCACCCTCACAGCCAAGAATTCCTCCCCAATATCCCATCTATCCCTGCCCTCTGGCAGTGGGAAGCCATTCCCCATGCCCTGTTCCTCCATCCCTTGTCCCAAGCCCATCTCAAACCCTCCATCCCTTGTCCTCTATCCCTGTCCCAAGCTCTCTTGGAGTTCTTTTAGGCACTGTAAGAGGCTCTTAAGTCTCTCCAGAGCTTTCTCCAGGCTGAACAATCCCAGCTCTCCCATCCCATCTCCAGAGAAGAGGATCTGTGTTTAACTTTCACCAGTCTTTGCAGTTTTGAGCCAGACTCCACCTGAAGGTCCAAGGTTGCTCTGTACCAGCACGATAAACCCACACCCAGAGATCTTTAGGAGGCTGCAAACATGCAAAATCCCCTCCAACCCTGCTGTCATGGCTTTGTTGGATGAGAGGAGCTCCAAAATCTGGCTTTTAGAGCTCACCAGGCAGCTGAAGTCCTTCCACAGCAGCACAAGTCCCATCTGGGTAACTGCAGCTGTATCCCCACAAGTGGGAATTCTACATCCCCCCTAAACAGCCACTCATGGGACAGTACAGACATTTTTATATCCCAAATAAAGATTTATGGCACCCAGAAAGAAGGGAGCAGGCGCTGTGCAAAACTGGAGATGAGCAGTGATAACAACAAACCTGTTCAGGGGTTTCTCCAAAGCTCAAACTCACCAGAACAAAAGCAAAAAAGAAATTAAAGAAAAACTCAAAACTTCAGCAGCTCTGGACAAGCAGCCAGAACTGGTCTGATTGTGTCTTCAGCTTTTCTTGAAAGTTTGCCATCACCAGATGATCCCAGGCTAAAGGCAGGAGCAGGAGATGAAATCCATCTGTGCCAGGAACACACTCCCTGGGCAGCTCTGAGACCTCCCAAGGCCTTTCCCTGGGGGCAAAACCCCCATCAGGGGTGTGAAATCTGGAAATTCAAGCTTTTCACGGGCAGTGGATAAGGTCAGCCTACACCTGGCCCCCCATTGCCAAGAATCATCCTCCACAAGGTGGGTGGGAAGGGCAGAGCCAAGAGGAGAGGCTTTAGGCACCTTTCCCTGTGAGACAAGCAGATCTAGGCTATGTCATAGGGGCAAAATGGGAAAAAAAGGGGGAAATAAAAGCTTCACTAAAAGTGGAGCTCTCATATTGCTTTTCTTCATCGCCTCTGAATGTTGGATTTTTTTATTTAAAAGCTAGAACTCTTAACACCACCACTCTTAACACCAAAGCTAAAAACAATACATTAAAAACACTGACAATTTGCACCTAGGTCTTTTCCTTTCATCTCCTTGCAGAAACCTCTGCCCAAATCCTGCACTTTGAAGACAAGAACATCCAGAGCTCCTGGCTCTTTTTTTTTTTTTTGGTGCCAGCAATGCACAGCAAGGAAGTGCAGAGACGAGGAGCTCCCCAGGATCCAGCTCAGTCACATAAAGCATTCAAACACCAAGTCTCCAGGCTGAGAGTCCATGTAAAACTTGGGCTCCTCCGCCCAGAGGCTCAGATTAAGAAGATAATGTCATCAGACACCATGATCTGGTTGTCATCCTGCATGTGGGCCAGGGCCACCTTCACCTCGGCTGCCGAGAAGGGCTCAGGGTTGTCACGGTTGATGGATTCCATCACGTTCTTCAGGCCCACAGATTGGGCATGGGAAGCTTTGAACACCTCCAGGAGAGCAGCCTTGAATGCCTTCAACCTAATCAGGGGAAAGGGAATCACCCTTGGAGAACACACACCAATCCTTCCCCTTATTCCCCCAGCCCAGGATGCCTCAGCCCTTCCCCATTCCAGCAGCAGCATTCTGTAGGAAAGGCCAAAACCGGAGCTGGGAGCATCAGAGATGCATCTCCAGCACGGGACAACAGCCTTGAGCCACTGGAAGAGGGGGACACACAGGGACAGCCCCTACTCACCTTGGCTCAGCCAACTCCACCTTCTTCCCTTCACCAGCTCCTGAGGCTTCGGGCGTTTTCGGAGGGTGTGCCTGAACTGGAGCAGAAGGAAGAGTTACCTTCACCCTGTGCCTAGTGATCAAGTACCCAGAGAGCAAAAATACTGAGTGGGGGGTGATGCCAAACTGCCTCCCAATACTGTTATTTATGCTGCAGTTTGGAGGTGGATGGAAAAAAATTCATCAGCAATAGAATCCCAGAATTGTTTGGGAAGGGACCTTAAAGATCCTCCAACCCTTGGCATGGGCAGGGACATGTTCCTCTATCCCAGATTGGTACAAGGCCCATCCAACCTGGCCTTGGACACTTCCAAGGATCCAGGGGCAGCCACAGAGCCTTTGGGAACCTGTGCCAGGGCCTCCCCACCCTCACACAGACAAGAATTCCTTCCCAATATCCCATCTAACCTTGTCCCATATGAATTTGTGGCTCTGGTACTGTACCATGCCAGGGACCACAGGTAAGAGCAGCATTGCTGCTCCCCAGGCTCTGCAGACCCACAGCCCCCTCAAGGAGCCAGGTGTCACCAAACCCAGGGACTCACCCTGTGGCATCTCCTCCTCGGCGTCGCTGAAGTCGTACGGGTCGTAGGAGCCCTCCTCGCCTTCTGTGCGCGCCTTCTTCCGTCTGGAGGGGGAGGAGAGGTCACCCAAGGGTTTGGGTGGGAAAGGACCTTAAAGTCCATCCTGTTCCACCCCCTGCCATGGGCAGGGACACCTCCCGCTATCCCAGGTTACTCCAAGCCCTGCCCAACCTGGCCTTGGACACTTCCAGGGATCCAGGGGCAGCCACAGCTTCCCTGGGCACCCTGTGCCAGCGCTATCCAGCCAGTTCCTTATCCAGGAAATTATGATGTCCCTCTACTACAAATGGGGTGGGACAAACCACCTGGCTGAGCAAAAGGTGGGGTATTTCCCCAAGGCCTGCAGCAATCTCAGAAGAGGCTGGGGCCCTTTGCACCAAGTCCCTCCCAGTCCCTTGCTGTGGCTCCTACCTCCTTGTCCTGCGCTCCTCCTTGTCCTTCGTCTCCTGATCATCCTCTTTCTCAGTCTCTGAGTCATCCTCTGCTGGCTTCCTGCGCTTTTTCTCCTTCTCCAGCACCTGGGTGGCAAAGGCAGGATGGGCTCAGACCTCATTTTCACTCAAGCTGCTTTTAGGGACCAACCCCAAGCACCCAAAATCCCAAAGTGGTGGCCTGATCCCACACTGTGTCCAGGAAAGTTTGCACCAGCAACCCAGGGTCCTCAGTTTGCACCAAGTCCAACCCTTCCAATGACAATTCCAGGATCCCCTGGGGACAGAGGGACACCTTCTCCCCACCTTTTTGAAGTAGGCGAACTGCACCAGCTCCAGAGCTGCCTCAGCATCCTGCATATCCACTGTCTTGTTCATCCTGGCCTTGGCGTGGGCTGTGGAGAGGCGGATCAGGGTCTCCAGGGTCCGGGCTGTGATGGGGGAGGTCTAGGGGGACAGAGAGGTGTCTGTGTGACCCTCACCGAGAGGTGTCACATCCAAGGTGAAAAACACCTGTAAGAAGAGAGGCCTGTGCCTCAGTTTCCCTCCTCCTGGCCCAAGAGGGAGCTGCCCCCAGGGCTCACCCTGGCCATGTCCGAGTCCATCTCGTTCTGGCTGCGCAGGCGGGAATACTCCTCGGCGATGTAGCTCGCCGACTCCTCGGTCAGCACGGGCTTGATCATCTTTGCCACGTGGATGTACTTCCTCATGAACTCCATGCTGACAACCTTTTCCCTGTGGGAACACACGTACACCCACATTAACCACAGTGGGGATGGGCTTCCCATCTATTTATACCCCTTGAGAGGCATCCCAGTGCGTAGGGAATTCAGCTCCAGATGTTCCCCACCCGCTTGGCACAAGAGACCAAGCAAGGCTCCCTTAGCATCCCACCCATGGATCAGCTGGAGCATCGCTGGCACTGTCTGGATGCTCAGGCCAAACCCATGAACCCCCAGTGCTGGACACCCTGAGGGAGCTCCAGGGGATGAAGGACTCACTTGCGGCGGTTGGGCCCGTGCAGGAGGTCATCGTGTTTCTCATAGACCTGCAGCTCCTGCTCCTCCTCCTGCACAAAGTCAGGGTCATCCGTAGCCAGCATCTCCACAGCACTGCCCAGGGGCATGGCTGGAAAGGGGAATGAACAGAGAATAGGATTTTACCCTCTGGAGCAACTTCTAATAGTCCCCAGAAACAGTCCCCAAGAGCTGCCACCAAGGGGTGACACCAGGCTGAGGAGGGATGGGACTCACCATCCCCATCCTGCTCGTTGGGGTTGCGGTAGCGGTGCATCCGCAGGACGTGGTCCGAGATCTCCCTGTCCTGCTCGGGGTCCATCTGGTCCAGCACGATGAAGAGCAGGTCAAAACGGGAGAGCAGGGAGTCCTGCAGGCCGATGTTCTCCATGGGCGTCTTGTACTGGTCATACTGGGGAAGGACAGCATGAGGGGTTACAGGAGACCCTCACAGGCCAGTCCTGGCTGCCAGGGAGGTTGGGGGGA
>NC_031770.1:109634912-109643740 GCF_001522545.3 Parus major
GGATGGATGTGCTGGCAGCTTGACACCACACCAAACCCAGCCTGCTGCAGCAGTACAGCCACCTTTCCTCATCCTGCAAGGCTCTTATTTCCAAGGAAAACAAGTATTTTTTGCAATCCCTGATCAGACACCAAGACTGAGGCTCACCACCAGCATTAGGATCCACTGGGCTGCCTCAACACCCAGGAAGAACCAAAACAGGGTGAGAAACCCCAGGAGGTCCTCTCTCCTCCAGCAAAGCCATGACCACAACAGACACCAAACCAACAACAAGGTTGCTGTGCTATGCATCCAAGTCACTGGTTTGGGGGATCTTTGGGAATTCAGCAGCTGCCTCCCCCCAGCACCCTCCCTTCTCCGGGGCAGGGTAACACCAGCGCTCACCCGGCCGTAGACGGGGTTGGCGGCGGCCAGGACGCTGCAGCGGGAGTTGAGGCGGGCCTGGATGCCGGCCTTGGCGATGGTGACCCGTCCCTGCTCCATCACCTCGTGGATGGCCGTGCGGTCGATATCGGACATCTTGTCGAACTCGTCGATGCACACCACGCCCCGGTCGGCCAACACCATGGCTCCCGCTTCCAGGCGCCGGTCCCCTGGCACGGGACGGGGGAAAACAGGGTCACCCACCGGCCCTACACATCTGCCCTGCCATTCCCATCACCCCTGGGATGAGGGGAACCTCAAGGAGCAGCAGCAGCCTTCTGGGCTGCTCTCTGACCCAACCCTACAGCAGAGAGAATGCTTAGGGAACACGATGCCTTAGGTTTTAGCTTTTATATTTTCCAGATTCTGTACTGCATGAGAATATAACTCTGAACTTCACATAAAGTGTTAGCAAGCTCCCCTCACAGTTTAGTTAAGACAAAACAATCCTTTTCCAGCTGGAGAACCAAGGACACCATTGCAGCTTTGGGCACAGAAAGTATAAATAACAGCAAGCTGAGGAGAGCAATCTGGGAGGATGGGACTTCATTAACTGAAGCTGTAATTGGACAATTAACCCCAGTATGTAAATGGACCAAAACTTATAAAAATGTGAAAATGTGTGATCCATCTTGGGTGGAACCTCGGCCAGGCTCTTGTACTGCCCAAGGTGCATCCTTTGAAGGCATTTTTAATAAATACCTACATGATTCCTTTAACACTGTCTAGCCTCTGCTCTAGGCAGCCCCTCAAGGCTTCATAAGGACCAGGGTTAGGAATGTCTTCCCATGAGGAAGGCTGCTGCTAGCCCTCAAATGTGGCACCAAGTGGAAGAAGAGTAAAGAAAACCAGCACCTAAGAGAAATGGAGAAAACACCCCAAAACATTCCATGATCCCGAATGATCACTACCATAAAGCTTCTGGTGGAGCAAGTCCTGCAAGTGTCACTGCAGAACAAAAATCATAAAAGCACTAAGGCTAGAAAAGACCTCCCAGATCATCGATATCAGCAGCCTAGGATGTCACAGAGTGTCCCCCAGGAGTTAACAGCCATCACCCCAATGCTCCTCACCTGTCTCTGGGTCCGTGGTGACGGCAGCGGTGAGGCCGACGCCGGAGGAGCCCCTGCCGGTGGTGGGGATGGCCCGGGGTGCCGTGCACAGCACGTACCTCAGCAGCTGGGATTTGGCCACAGAAGGGTCTCCTGGGATGGGGAATGGCACATTTAGGAATAACTCATCCCTCAGGTACCAACTGCACCATCAACCTGGGTCTGGTTTGGGGGTGTTCAGAGCAGGGGTGGGTGGAGGGGAAAGGGGACAGAAGGGTTTTGTTCAGGCTTCATAAAATAAGGTAAGCAGATGATCTTCCCAGCATCATCTATAATCCCATGGGAGGAAACTGATGGAGATAAGAGACTTGAGGCTATGAGGATGGGACAAGAGGCAATTCAGGGGACAGTTCAGAATATAGGAAACCCCAATGGGACTGCAGAAACAAAAAAAAAAGTATCCTTGACCATGGGCAAACACCAGGATAACAGCTCACAGAGGTCATGGGATCCCCTAGAACCATGGAATGGTTTAGGTTCGAAAGGACATTGAAAGTCACCTCGTTTCAACCCCTGCCATGGGCCAGGACACCTTCCACTATCCCAGGTTGCTCCAAGCCCCATTCAACCTGGCCTTGGATGCTTCCAAGGGGCAGCCACAGCTTCTCTGGGCACCCTGTGCCAGGGCCTCCCCATCCTCACAGAGAGGAATTTCTTCCCAATATCCCATCCATCCCTGCCCTGAGGTCATGGGAAGCCATTCCCTGTGTCCTGTCCCTCCAGGCCCTTGTCCCACATCCCCCTCCAGCTCTCCTGGAGCCCCTTTAGGCACTGGAAGGGTCTCCAAGGTGTCCCTGGAGACTTCTTCAGGCTGAACACCCCCAGCTCTCCCAGCCTGACTCCAGAGTAGGGCGGGTCCAGTCCTTGCATTCTTGTCCAAGGTATCCTGTGCACTCACATCTTTCTGGTGCTGATGACTCCGTATCTGGACACATCTCCATCCCTGGATATGTTCAAAACCAACTGGACAAGTTCCAAAGCAACCTGACCTACCAGTGACACCAGCTCAGCCCTGCACAATCCCTGGGCCATGAACCTCCAGAACTGCCCTGTCTAACCTCAGCTACTCCACAAAACTCCAGAATCCTTCACCTCACCCCCAACAACACCACCCAAGGGTGCCTCTCCCCAGCCCTCCCAGACCTATCAGCAAGATGTTGATGTCTCCTCGGATGCGGCTCCCGTTCTCCAGGATCTTCTCCACCCCTCCCAGCAGCATGCAGAGAATGGCCTTCTTGATGTACTCGTGCCCATGGATGCTGGGAGCCAGGGATCTGGCCAGCTGGTCAAAGATATCCTAAGGCAGAAGAGGCAGAGCACACCTGTCACGTGGGCTGGAGCAAGCAAGAACAAGCAATACTTTAAAAGACCCTTTCAGCCCAAATTTCAGCTTATTCCTATCACAGAGCCACATGGATGAAAATTATCTGGAAAGGAGAAAACTGTTGGCCAGAGTTTTCTTTCACAGTGGGATTTACCTGACAGGACCATCTTGTCACTGTCACCCAAACAAGCACTGGAAGCAGTGAGAGCAAGGCTTGCTCCTCGCTGTGCTACAAAGGAAAGCTCTGAGCATGAGAGGCTGGGGCAGAACCCCATTATCTCAGTCTGGGGTGAGAAAATTGGTGTTTCTCCTGCAGAGGAAACTCCCTGGAAACCTGCTGGTAGGGTCAAGACACAGCAGAGCTGCCAGCAGGAAGGATGCCCTGCAAGCAGTACAGAAGCAGCAAGAAAAAACACAGGGCCTGATCACAGTCCAAGCAGAAAATTCCAAGAAAATTAATTAGAAAATCCAACAACCTGCTAAGAGGGTTGAAGTTACTTGCAATCCAACAAGAACCTCCTTAGCCACATGCCAAGCTGTAACTTCATGCCTGGACACAAGACTTAGATACCTTGGAGCGGCTCTTGCTGAATCTCTTGATCTTGGCCACGTCTGAAGCAGAGTAGAGAGGCCGGACGTCTTTGCTCATCTGCTTCACATGGCAGGCAATGAGGATAGTCCTGGAGAATGGACACAGCTGTGCTCAGCTCGGAAAACCCCACAGAGACACAGCAGAAGCTTCCACAGGGCCATCACTTGCTCTAGGAAGCCCCGGAAGGGGGTGGGAAGCTTTGACAGCTGTAGCACCCTTGATCCGACTGTGCTGGACCATCAGTGGAGAATCCTTTAAAAGCACCCAAACCCTTCTGGGCACAGCTGGAAGTCACAGCTGCACAATGTGAGGGGAGACCTCACCACAGTCTACAGCTTCCTCACGAGGGGAAGCAGAGAAGTGGCATCAATCCCTCTCTGGAGACCAGTGACAGGACCCAAGGGAACAGCTGGAGGTTTGGGTTGGATATCAGGGAAAGGTTCTTCCACCAGAGAGTGGTTGGGCACTGCCCAGGCTCCCCAAGGAATGGGAACAGTCCCAAGGCTGCCAGAGCTCCAGGAGAGTTTGGACAATGCTCTCAGGGCTGCACAGGGTGGGATTGTTGGGGTGTCCTGTGCACAGCCAGGAAATGGACTCGATGATCCTTGTGGGTCCTTTCCAACTCAGCTTATCTGCTAAATAGGATGAAGGCACAAACCACTTCCAGGTGATTTAAGCCACTGTTTGACCCAACTCTCTGATGGCCACCTGCCAGACCTCACCTTCCAGAGACCCAGCCAAGCAGGGTGAGAGGGCTGAAGCCCAAGGAAGACCCACCTGAAAGTGCCTGAAGTGTAGCCTCCTTTCTTCCCTGGCAGGCAGCGGTACGTCCCCACCACCTGGATGCGGTCCCCAGGCTTCACTCTGTCCACCAGGTCATCGTCCAGAACCACATCCACCGAGCGTGGCAGCTGCCCCGCCGGGGCCTTCTCAGGCATCTCCTGGATGGTGATGGTCTGGTGGTCCTTGTAGACTGAGAGGCCAAACTCTGTCTCCAGCGGGTTGTTCTCTTCATCCTAAAGCAGGAACCCAAATTAGACAATGAGCACCATTTCTCAGGAGAGCAGGGAGGAGAGCTGGGGTCAGCTGAGAGAAGGGAACACAGGCTGCATCACCCAACCTGCACAAGGCCGCTGGAAAGGGTTGTTTAGCGGGACTGGAGAATGGGGCTCACCAGCTCCACACTGAAGCTGGCACATTCTCCCTAGAGGAACCTGCTGCTGCTTCACCTCACCTTGGTAGGGTAGATGGAGCTGGATGGGAAAGCATCCAGGGAGGTCATGTCTGTGTATCGGCGCTCTATTGTTTTCTTGGTGGCTGGGCAATAATGGACACTCCGGACGACTTTCGGACGCACCAGAGAGCCTGGGGTTGGAAAAGAGAGGACTTAGGGGTGGAATGTCCCACCCCTCTGTCAGCAGACAGCCCCCAAAAGGGTCTCCAACACTAAAATGCACTTGGATCACAACTCCCTGTCAAACGTGGATAGGGTTTGCTGATTTTAAAGACCACCCCAACACTCAAGACCTTCAGCTAAGCTCCCTATTCCCTGGCCCAGGCAAGCAGGGACACCTTCCACGATCCCAGGTTGCTCCAGGCCCTGTCCAACCTGGCCTTGGACACTTCCAGGGATGGGAGCTTCTCTGGGCATCCTGTGCCAGGGCCTCCCCACTCTCATAGGGAACAATTCCTTCCCAATATCCCATCTATCCCTGCCCTCCGGCAGCAGGAAGCCATTCCCCCTGTCCCTCCAGGCCCTTGTCCCAGGTCCCTCTCCATGCCAGAGCTTCTGGAGGGCTCCAGCTCCTCCACAGCAAACCCCTGGCCCCTCCACAGCCGCAGCCCCTGGGTGTCCCTCAGTCTCACACTTTGTCACGATGCCCTCCACGCAGACGATGCAGCTGAGGAAACAGGCTGTCAGTGTCCGTGGGGACACGTGCTTGGAGCCAAAGCTGCCCTCCAGCCCGATGTAGAAGTCCTCATACTGCTTGGCATAGGTGGCGTCGACGGAGGCGACGAAATCCTTCAGGGCACGCTGGAAGGCGATCAGCTCCTCGAAGGCATTGCTCAGGAGCCTGCAGCACAGGGAGGTGACAAAGCACACAGGTCAAACCCTTCCTCCTCAACACTCTGCCCACAGCCCAGCTTGCTCCACAAGTTTACCAGGAGCAGGAGGTGAAGAAAAGCAAAGTCCATCACAGCTCTGTGTGAGGTGTGCTGGCACCAACAGCCAGGAGCAGAACAATTCCAAGCATATCGAGAGAGCCTCACACAACCCTGGCCAGACTGGCAAGGCTGGCCCAGAATATCCCTGAGCATCCTCAAAAAGGCTGAGAGAAGTGGGGTTGTCCAGCCTGGAGAAGACTGAGAAGACCTCACAGCCCCCTCCAGTGCCTAAAGGGGCTTTGAGACAGCTGGACAGGGACTTGGAACAAGGGGGAATGACTTCCTGCTGCCAGAGGGAAGGGTTAGGCAGGATATTGGGAAGGAGTTGTTCTCTGTGAGGTTGGGGAGGCCCTGGCTTGGAGGCCCAAACCAGAGGACAAGGTTTGGAGCTTTCTTGTGACAAATGATCTGCAGAACCAGGGCTGAACCTCTGAAACCCCTCTCAGGCCCAGTGCCCCAGGTGCTCCAGTGCCCCACACCCACCTGCTGGCTCTCTTCTCGTTCTTGCGCCGCAGGTCGTTGATGTTGACGATGAGCCGGTACTGGTTGTCACTGATCATGTCCCGGACCTTGCTCTGGTAAATCCCTTGGTCTTCCTGCAAGTGGGAGTGGGGGAAAGACACCCAAAAATCAACTCACTTTGCATGTCCGCCTGTGTGAAAAACCCCCCAGGAGCCCATTCCTGCAGAGCTGGATCCCCTTTATCCCACCGGCTAAACAGGAAGGGGCAACACAGGGACCAGGTGCTCCCTAACCCCTGGTAGGAATGGGGGGGGACACAGGGACCAGGATATCCCAGCTCCCTGGGCTACAAAGATCAGGTGGTTCTCAACTCCCGGGGGAACGGATATGGAGGGGGCGGATGGGCACAGGGACCAGCTGTTCCCAAACTTCGGGAGCAGACATGGGGATGAGATGCTTCCGAATCCCTAAGGATACAGGGGGGAGGTGACATGGATTAGGTGTTTCCCAACCCCGAGGGACATGGAGGGGACGCAGCACCCGCACCTCCCGGCCCGTCTCACCTCATCGTCCAGGAAATCGAGGTAATCGCGCTGCGCCTCCCGCAGCTCCGCATCCTCCAGCCCGGCCGCCGGCGTCGCCATTCTACCGGGACGCCCTGGGTTAGGATTCCTCCGCCACTGCTGCCGCTCCCGCTGCTGCCGGGGAAGGCGGTGGGAGCCGAGGGGAGCCGGGCTGGCCCCGCGATCCGCTCAGGCCCCGCGATCCGCTCAGACCCCGGAATCCGCTCGGGCCCCGCGATCCGTCCCCGCCGCGCGTCCGTTTCGCGCCAAACGCAGCTCTTTTCCCGCCACCGAGCGGGAAATCCGCCCTCGGCCCGCCCCTCTACGCTGCTGATTGGTCAACACCGCCCAGCGACAGCCAATGGAGCGAGGACAGGTTGATGGACAAGAACGTCAACCTATCAACGTGCGGGGGCGGTGCAAGGGGCGGGGCCAGGGGTACGGGGGATCGGATCTCATCCCGGTTCCGGCTCTTGGAAGTCACCGAGGGGTCGGAAATGCCGCTTTGGGAAAAAAAAATAATTTAAAAAGCAAACACGAAAACAACAAGAACACCCAGAGGCAATCCCAAACCAAGAAAAGCCCAACAAAAACTAATTAAAAACTAACGGAGGGTTATGTTTTTATACTGTATTTTGGGGAGCCCCGCTTCCGGGTGTTTTCACCCCGTACAGGCTGCGTGGGAGTTGCTTTTTCCTTTAACGTGGACCTGGTGTGACTCCAGCAGTTTGGGGGTGAACACACAAAATCGACAGGTCCCGTGGTATTTGGAATGGAAAAGGCGATTTTGGATGTGTCTTGGGAATCACAGAGTGGTTTGAGTGGAAAGGGACCTTAAAGCTCATCTCATTCCAATCCCCTGTCATGGGCAGGGACATCTTCCACTATCCCAGGCTGATCCAAGCCCTGTCCAGCCCAGCCTTGGACACTTCCAGGGATTCGGGGGCAGCCACAGCTTCTCTGGGCACCCTGTGCCAGGGACTCACCACCCTCACAGGGAAGGATTTTTTTCCCCAATATTCCACCTAACCCTGCCCTCCAGCGAGTTAAAAACCAGTCCCCCCTTGTCCTATCGCTATTTGCTTGTGTAAAAACTCCCTTTCCCTCTTTTTTCCAAGCTTCCTTTAAGTCTCCTAAGAGGCTGCTGTAGACAGGAATCAAAAGGTGCCGCTGCCTACAGGAAATCTGCTGCTCGCCCTTAAAAAAAAAAAAATCGTGGTATCCCTTAAAAATCTTTATCTAAACTGTGTTTAAAAATAGAATAAAAAGCATGAAAAAATAAATTTTGATCAGCAAGGCATACCGGGCACACAAACTTGGCCGTGTCCGCTGGATATTGTAGCTCACAGCAGTTTTTCCAGGGTAATCCTGGGAATAAATATTCACCCCGGGCTGTGCTGGGCTGTGCAAATGTCGAGGCACAGAATTCCCACTGCCTGATCTCTCCAGAGGGAGCAGCTGCGATTCTTGTTTCGGAAGAGGAGCAGGAAACAGCCTTTGCCCCGTTTCCCATTTTCTGTTTGTGTGCCTGGATCAGATCACTCGCTGGAAACGCCTGGTAACTCTGTGGCCAGTTTGGGATTCGTGCAGCCCAAGGCCTGGGTATTTGTCCTGCTCCAGAGAGATTTTTTTCACATTGCTCCGTGTCAAAGTGAAAGTTTGGAGTTTCCTTTTGAGGTCTTTTAGCCCTCCTCTGGAATAATTTGATGGAGTATTCAGTTTGGTAGGTTGGCAGAAATAAAGGATTTTATGCTCTATTGCTGTTCTCTTCCTTTATCTCTTTTTTTTCCTTTTCCTTTTCCTTTTTTTTTCTTTTCATTTTTCTTTTTTTTTTTTAATTTTATTTTTATTTTTCCCTTTACTCTTCCAGGTTTCCCTGCTAGCTCCAGAGATGTTCCCTGAGCTGGAATACCCTCCCTGCTTCTGCACACTCAGCAGGACCCATTTCCCTCCATCTGCTCCTCAAATCCACCCCTTCCCTCTGATTTGATGGACATTTCTTGTTTTCATGAGTGGAGAAAGCACAAAGAATGAACAGAGAAAACCTTTGGCACTGTCACTTCTGTTTCTGGCAACTTTCTGTTTCCTGGCATTTCTATTTCTATTTCTATTTCTATTTCTATTTCTATTTCTATTTCTATTTCTATTTCTATTTCTATTTCTATTTCTATTTCTATTTCTATTTC
>NC_031770.1:109643855-109651224 GCF_001522545.3 Parus major
TTTTTTTTTAAAGTGGTCACATTGAGGATCTAAACTGGCTGGAGGAATCTGTGCAAGTCCCCAAAAGAAATATGATTTATCCCATATAAATTGCCAGAACTCGATAGGAGATTTCACCTCTGAGATGCTTTTTCTCCCTCTGCAGCAGGCAGAATATTAAATCCATCAATGGACAGTCTGTGTGCTCCACTGCAGACAAAATATGGGTGGAAAAAGGTAAAATATGGGTGCAAAGCACCCTGTGAGTCCAAAACAGAGCGGGTACCAGGGTGGGATTCAGGTACATCTATGCGGATCGCACAAGAAGTCACCCACATTTGGGTGGTCAGGACGAATCCCAGCCCACGGAGATGTTGTGGATGGCTGTGGTTTTCCTCCTGCCAGGACCTGGCAGGGCCCCACCGCTCCTGGCCGCAAGGTAACAGGAGTTCGGGATAAAAATAGCCGCTGTTGTTATTCATGACAGCGCCCTATAGCAACTGCTGCGTGCCTGAATAATTCATCGGAGCAGGGCAGGCCGAGGAGGACGGAGGGATGGAGGGAGGTGCAGAAGGATGAGAAGAAGGCAGAAGCCTTCCCTGCCTTTTGGGACTCCCCAGGATTGTGCCCAAGGTCTCCCTGGGTTCACCTCCCTGCCGCATTCCGGGTGGAAAGGCAGGACAAGCTCACAGGGACATTTAGTGCTTCCTATCCACTGGAAAAAACAGGAATTCAGCCCTTAGCACACAGAGCAGGTCTGCAGGGCTTGCAGAGAAACAGAAGGATCAAGGGTGGATGCAGGAGCAATTTCCATGGGTGAATTGCACACGAGGGGCTCTGGCCAGAGCACTTCAATAGCACTCAGCCTGGATTTTCTTATCCTTTCCTCACACCTCTGTGTGTCAGCATCCACCTGTACTTGGTTTCTGAGGTTTAAGGGTACCCTGTGATCCTTCTAAGGTTCTGGGATGTTGTGGGGTTTTGTTGTTGTTGCTGTCGTGTTTGGTTTTTTGGTTTTTTTTCTCTCTTAGTTCAACTAAATGTCAATTTTCAAGCCACAGTTCAATTATCTAGTTTCCATCTGTTTGCTTTCCTGGCTGCTGAGTAGTCTTGCCTCACCCATGAAGGGCAGAGGAGAGGCTTGTGGCTCATTCACAGCTCCAAAAATGGGGGGAGAGGATCCCAAATTCGATGGAGTGTCACCTGATCATGTAGCAACACACTGGAGTGGAGGTTTGGAATCTATTTGTAATAAAATAGAAGGATAATAACATGGAATATAATGTTTGGAATGAAAAAAAGTCACTTTTTAGAACTGAAAGTATGTGGAGAAGTGACACCACCTATGAGATGTTTTTATCAGGGCAAATTTTACATTTTCCAAGGGATTAAAGGGATTTATATTTACTGGGCTCTCCTGAAGCTGCATTTGCAGGAGCTGAACCATAACTAGGGGGTGAATTCACTCTCACAAGCAGACTGTTGTCCTGACTCTCATCACAAATAATTTAATGCTGATAATCCTCTCTCCTGACCTTTTCCCTAACATAGGCTGGAGAATTTCACCCCATCACATCTTCACCCAGCTCAGGCATTTCTGACATCATTTTCTTGAAGTATTTGCTATTCCCACGCACTCTGGTAAATCTTTAAACAGTTCTAGCTCCTGGTGTTTTTCCTGTTGTGGAGAAGAAAAACATGGAAAACTACTATCAGGGTGTATAAATGGAATTTCTTTACTGAAAGGCATGAGGGAATGCTGGCATCTCACCAGGAGAGCACAGGAAAATGGGTAAGGAGTTAAAGCTCTGATCTTCAGTGTGTTTGGATGGGCTGTAAACACCTTCTTTCTTCCCAGAGTAGGAGCCCAGAGCATACAGATTTGTTTTTCCTCCCAGATGCCTCCAGGCATGGCCCTAGCACAGTGATGGGAACATAAAATCTTGTTGTGGTCCTGCTCCTGATGCACAGCTTCTCCAGATCCCGCGGGGATTCGTCCTGTTCTCCTGCTGTGCAGGAGGAAAATACAGCAATTAATAGAGAACCAAAACAAACCCACACAGGCCGTGCCTGCGGGCAGAAGGAAAACTGAATTCCAAATGAAACCAGAGGAGTGGCTGAATCAACAATAAAGATCTGGAATGGGGCAACCAAACCACATTTGCAGGGAAGTCTGAAGGGCCTGGACACAGAGCTGAGGTTTAGTGTTGCTATTTTGGTCTCCTCATCTGCTCTCATGACTTCTGGCTGTTACTAAAGACAGTTACAGCTGGTTCCCCCTTTTCTTTTCCTATTCTCTCATTTTCTCCACCCTCAAGCCTGAAAATCACCCATCTGTATGCAGAACATCTCTGCTTCTTCCTCAGAATCTCTGGGAGCTGCTTTTGGCCCTGGGGCAGGATCCACTGGTCACTTCAGCAAGTGATGCCCAGCTTTAGAATCACAGAACTGTTTGGGCTGGAAGGGACCTAAAAGAACATCCAGTTCCACCCTCTGCCACGGGCAGGAACATCTTCCATTGTCCCAGTTTGCTCCAAGTCCTGTCCAGCCTGGCCCTGGACACTTCCAGGGAAGTGTACATCACCTTATTATAATTAATTTATTCCAAGTATTTAATCTAACCCTGCCCTTTTTCACCCATTCCCCCTTGTCCTTTCACTCCAGGCCCTTGTCTCAAAAAAACCCCTATGCCCTCTATCACCCATTCCCCCCTGTCATGTCCCTCCATCCCTTGTCCCCAGTCCCTCTCCAGCTCTCCTCGAGCTGCTTTAGACACTGGAACAGGCTCTGAGGATCCTGGATCCTTCTCCAGGTGAGCACCCCCAGCTCTCCCAGCCTGGCTCCAGAGCAGAGGGGCTCCAGCCCTTGGAACTTCTCTGTGGCCTCCTCTGGACTCTCTCCAGCAGCTCCAAATCCTTCTGCTGTTGGATCCCAGGGCTGGAGGCAGCTCTGCAGGTGGGGTCTCACCTGGGCAGGACAGAGGAACAGAATCCCCCCTCCCCTGCTGCCCACACTGGAGGATCAGACCAGGACTTGGGGGGGGTTTCAGGGATGGGTCCAACTCTCCACCACCAGCACCCCCAAATCCTTCTCCCCAGGGCTGCTCTGGATCCAACTCTCCACCACCAGCACCCCCAAATCCTTCTCCCCAGGGCTGCTCTGGATCCATTCCCTGCCCTGGTGGAAGCTGGGACACTGCAGCACTCCGTGTAAGGAGTGTAGTAACCCCATCAGTCACAATGGGCTGTCACTGCTGCAGGCAAGCCACCGGGAGACAGGAAAGTCCCGACCCCAAACACAAACCCTTGTGCAACACGTGGGGAACAGCTGATGGTGCCAAAATTAACTGTATCAAGTGCTTCTTTCTGATTGCAGAGGCTGAACTTGGTAACCCAAGGCTTTTATGGGTTTTTTTTTTGTTTTTCTGAATTATTAGTTAAAGAAAGCCTTAGTGTTCTAATGTGTTCTTAGTGTTCTAATTCTGCATCTGCAGAATTTTTATTTAAAACTTGCCAAACAGATGATGAGCATCAATCCTTGCCCAGTGGGAAGAAGTTCCATACAGGCACAGACAGGGAAAAAAAAAATTCTCTTTTAGCCAACAACAATAGCAATGAGTCAATATTCTTTATTACAGGCAAATACAGGGAAAAGGTAACTCGTCCTACTTTCTGGATTACATTTGGTGCTTGCAGTACCTCAGTTGTCTTTGGTGCAAAGCTGCTACGCTGCTCCTCAGCAGCACAGTGTGGACATGGTGTGTGTGGATGCTTCTCACTGGATGGAGACCCTGATCCACAAAAGATCCTTGTTTTGAGTAATAACTCTAAGCACCTGAAAATAACAGGACCTTTTGCAGGTCACTTCCAAGGTCTCTTCCAACCCAAGCCATTCTATGATGCATAGTTGGGTGGGGAATCAAGGCATTCAGGACATGTTTGAGAGCACAAAGCATGTTTGAATCCTATCAGATGACTGTAGAGGGTAGGGAGAGCCCAGCCTGGTACAACCCAGTCTTTACTCTGGGACTAATCTCCTGGGCAAACACAACCACACCTGGGTTTTGACTTGGAGAGAGCTGGGTGATTCATTTCAGGGTTTAAAATGCCATTGCTAGAGAGTAACAGGGACTGCAGCATAGCAGGGTAAGTTTGAGATGAACTACAGAGCATGGCTTGGTACCACTCACCTGAGAGCCAGTGATCAAAGAGATCTCACTGTGCAGCATCCACCAGGCTTGGGGTGCAAACAGGTTGTCAGTACCCCCCCAGGAGAGCAGTTATCCCACACAGAGCTGCCCTTTGCCCTTCCCGTGGCTGCCCTAGGGCATGGCTTGAAGTTAAATGAGGCAAAAACCTGATGTAAAAATGGCCCAGCACCACTGCAATATTCCTGTTGCAGGAGGGATCTCAACCCCACCATCCCCATCTCACTGGGTTGTGTTTTATGTCTCACCTCCTATGCCCTCTATCACCCAGTCTCCCTTGTCCTGTCCCTCCATCCCTTGTCCCCAGTCCCTCTCCAGCTCTCCTGGAGCCCCTTTAGGCTCTGGAAAGGGCTCTGAGCTCTCCCTGGATCCTTCTCTTCCCCAGCTCTCCCAGCCTGGCTCCAGAGCAGAGGGGCTCCAGCCCTTGGAGCACCTCCATGGCCTCCTCTGGACTCTCTCCAGCAGCTCCACATCCTTCTGATGTTGGGGGTCCGAGATCTGGAGGTAACTCTGAATGTGGGGTCTCACCAGAATGAAGCAGAGGGGCAGAATCCCCTTCCAGTTTAAGGAATGGAGGAGAATGATGGTGCAGTACTATGGGTCTTTCAGGAGATGTCTTAGAGGGACAGAAGATGAGTGCAAGAGGTCACTGAGGGAGTTGGGAGCTGCCAGTTATATCCCATCCACATCCCTGAGTGCCATGACAGGGAAAAACTGAGGTTCCTTCCTGGCTTCTTCACCGTGGACGTTTTCCCTCCTCACTTTGGGGGCACTGGCTCTCCCACGTGCTGTGAGATTTGTGCTGGGACTTGCCGAACCTTCACCCACACTGCAGAGATCTTATCAGAGCTGAAAAGTCACATTCCTGGGCTGCCTCTCTGTGGACCTTCTCCCTGCAGAACAAGCAGTCCTTCTGTTTCCCTCATAAACCCATCAAAACCCAGCAGTTCTGACAGGCTGGAGCAGCAAAGCCCGCATGAACCAGCTGAGGCAGAGCCTGGAGAGGACAAACTCTGTACTCATAAATTAACCTGTGCCTGGGGTCACGGTGACTCTACAGCTGAACCCACCACTGTGGCTTTGGCACAGCTCCATCCAGGATGCATCAACCTCCCCCAGACATTTCCCAGGCACAGCTCAGGAGCCCAGAGGCTGCTCCTGAGGCATTTGGGTGCAAATGCCTATTTTCTGGAACCCAAAGATTTTGGTGCTGGCAGTTGGCTTGAGGCCATACTGCCTTTAGCCTGGAAATCTTGTGGAAAATCATCATCTGTTCCTTCACACTTGCATGTCCACAGCATCAAAATCAGGGGGCTCCCCCCCACTCCATGGAAGTCATCTGGTCCAGCTCCCTTGCTTAGGGCCACACAGAGAAGATTGCCCAGGTCCATGTCCAGATGGATTTTAAATATCTCAAAGGATGGAGGTATCTCTTGCTAGGGAACCTGTGCCAGTTCATGGCCACCTTCACAGTAAAGAAGCATTTCCTGGTGTTCAGAGGAATCTCCTTTGCTTCAGTGGGTGCCCATAGCTCCTGGTCCTGTGATTTTTACTTTAAATGTAGAATTTCCATCTTTGAGAGTAATCTCCGGGGCTGAACCAGGTGACATTGGGAGGTCCCTTCCCATCCCAAACCACCTTGCACTGACTTGTAAATCCTACGAAGGGCGCCTGAGGGACCTGGATTGCTCAGCCTGGAGCAAAGGAGGCTCAGGGGGCCCTTCTGGCTCTGCAGAGCTCCCTGACAGGAGGGGACAGCCGGGGGAGGCTCTGCTCCCAGGGAACAGGGACGGGACAAAGGGACAGAATCTTCAGCTGTGGCCAGAGGAGGTTCAGGTTGGACATGAGGCAGAACTTCTTCACGGAAAGGGTGGTCAGGCACTGGAAGGGGCTGCCCAGGAGGTGCTGGAGTCCCCATCCCTGGAGGTGTCCAAGGAACAACAGGACATGGCACTCAGCGCTCCCGGCTGGGGACCGCTCACAGGTTGGAGATCTGTCCGAGGCGGAACGATCCTGTGATTCTGTGACTTTACGTCCCTGTCCCGGATGTGTCACTGCGCTCTCCTCTGCCCCCAGGGCCGGGGTGGCGCGGCGGGTTTGAGCCGGGCTTTGTCCGGCCCGGCCCGGGCTGGGCTGAGCTGGGCCGAGCTGGGCTGGGCCGGGCTGGGCTCGGCCCGCGGGGCGGCCCCGGGGCGGGGCTGGGTGCGCATGCGCGGGGCGGCCGCGGGAGCTCCCGGAGGCGGCGGCCCCGGGACTCGGCAGCGGGACAGGGGAGCGGAGAGTGAGGGGACAGCGAGGGGACAGCCAGGGGACAGCGAGGGGACAGCGAGAGCGGGGAGTGCGGGACGGGAGTGCGGACACTGAGAGCGGGAGGTGAGTGCACACATGGGGTGCGGGAGATGGAGAGCAGGCGCTGAGTGCGGGCGCTGAGAGCGGACACTGCGGGCTGTGAGTGCGGGCGATCCCCTCCCCGCTGTCCCCTCCTCTCCCCCCGGGACATCCCGCCGAGGGTCCCCAGCGTGCTCCCGGTGCGCTCCGGCGGGTACCGCCGCTCCTGCATCCCCGCCGCGCCGGGAGCATCCTTCCCTGCGGGGGGAGCGGGATGCCGGGATGGGAGCCGGGGGTGGTCGGTGTGCGGTGCCTGGTGCTTGCGGGCGCCCATGGGATGCGGCGGGATGCGGGATCTTTCCCTCTGTGTCACGCACAATTTTAGTTCATCAAGCCGGGGTTAGTCCAGTGGTCAGGTGGGTGCTGGGGGAGAGCTTAAAGAAGGAAGGGGTGAGCAGGGAGACACGGATTTTGCCTTAAATTCCCCCCTTACCGGTATCTCAAGGGCTTCCTGAAGGAGAGAGGTGGGCAGTGTTTTTCCTCCGTGTTTGTTTGAAATGGCTGTGGGCGGATTTTCCTTGAACGACTTTGACACCCGGGGAGCTCTGGAGGCCACGGGAAGGAGATGCATAGTTCAGCCGTGAGCTGCGAGAAGAACAGCTCCCGGTGTTTGCCTTGGAGCTGCCGCCTGCTCCTTGCGCAGACACGAGCTGGGGCGCGTCTCCAAAGGGTCACCCAAGGGTTGTTCCCTGCTGATCTTCTCCAGGATGCTTCGGGGTCATGTCCCCCCTATATCCCATCTGGAGTTTTTCCTGGCTAAAAACAGCACAAGCATCCAAGGATCTCACTTCTTTT